>NC_037676.1:91842750-91911413 GCF_003255815.1 Theropithecus gelada
ACTTACAAGGGATGTAAAGGACCTCTTCAAGGAGAACTACAAACCACTGCTCAGTGAAATAAAAGAGGACACAAACAAATGGAAGAACATACCATGCTCATGGATAGGAAGAATCAATATCGTGAAAATGGCCATACTGCCCAAGGTAATTTATAGATTCAGTGCCATCCCCATCAAGCTACCAATGAGTTTCTTCACAGAATTGGAAAAAACTGCTTTAAAGTTCATATGGAACCAAAAAAGACCCCACATTGCCAAGACAATCCTAAGTTAAAAGAACAAAGCTGGAGGCATCATGCTACCAGACTTCAAACTATACTACAAGGCTACAGTAACCAAAACAGCATGGTACTGGTACCAAAACAGAGATATAGACCAATGGAACAGAACAGAGTCCTCAGAAATAATACCACACATCTACAGCCATCTGATCTTTGACAAACCTGAGAGAAACAAGAAATGGGGAAAGGATTCCCTATTTAATAAATGGTGCTGGGAAAATTGGCTAGCCATGAGTAGAATGCTGAAACTGGATCCTTCCCTTACTCCTTATACGAAAATTAATTCAAGATGGATTAGAGACTTAAATGTTAGACCTAATACCATAAAAACCCTAGAGGAAAACCTAGGTAGTACCATTCAGGACATAGACATGGGCAAAGACTTCATGTCTAAAACACCAAAAGCAATGGCAGCAAAAGCCAAAATTGACAAATGGGATCTAATTAAACTAAAAAGCTTCTGCACAGCAAAAGAAACTACCATCAGAGTGAACAGGCAACCTACAGAATGGGAGAAAATTTTTGCAATCTACTCATCTGACAAAGGGTTAATATCCAGAACCTACAAAGAACCCAAACAAATTTACAAGAAAAAAACAGACAACCCCATCAAAAAGTGGGCAAAGGATATGAACAGACATTTCTCAAAAGAAGACATTCATACAGCCAACAGACACATGAAAAAATGCTCATCATCACTGGCCATCAGAGAAATGCAAATCAAAACCACAATGAGATACCATCTCACACCAGTTAGAATGGCGATCATTAAAAAGTCAGGAAACAACAGGTGCTGGAGAGGATGTGGAAAAATAGGCACACTTTTACACTGTTGGTGGGATTGTAAACTAGTTCAACCATTATGGAAAACAGTATGGCGATTCCTCAAGGATCTAGAACTAGATGTACCATATGACCCAGCCATCCCATTACTGGGTATATACCCAAAGGATTATAAATCATGCTGCTATAAAGACACATGCACACGTATGTTCATTGCAGCACTATTCACAATAGCAAAGACTTGGAATCAACCCAAATGTCCATCAGTGACAGACTGGATTAAGAAAATGTGGCACATATACACCATGGAATACTATGCCAACATAAAAAAGGATGAGTTCGTGTTCTTTGTAGGGACATGGATGCAGCTGGAAACCATCATTCTCAGCAAACTATCACAAGAACAGAAAACCAAACACCGCATGTTCTCACTCATAGGTGGGAACTGAACAATGAGATCACTTAGACTCGGGAAGGGGAACATCACACACCGGGGCCTATCATGGGGAGGGGGGAGGGGGGAGGGATTGCATTGGGAGTTATACCTGATGTAAATGACGAGTTGATGGGTGCTGACGAGTTGATGGGTGCAGCACAGCAACATGGCACAAGTATACATATGTAACAAACCTGCATGTTATGCACATGTACCCTAGAACTTAAAGTACAATAATAATAAAAAATTAAAAAAGAAAAAATTCATTTATGGAAACAAACAAACAAAAAATGAAGTAGTATGCAAAATGACGTTAAACATCCTAATGGCATAGGCAACTTGTTCATGTTTTATTAATTTTAAAATCAGACTCTAAAATGTAGGTTCAAGTTTATATATTTTTAAATAAAGGAATTTATGTTTGTTAGCATACAAGCTAAACTGTTATAACAAAAAAACCCCAAACACAATGGCTGGAATAAGGTAGAGACTATTTTTCACTCCTATAACATCCAAGTTGACCAGGGCATGTAGGCAACTGGGCCCCCTGATATCCTCCAGAAACCCAGAGAGTTCTATCTTGACACCCCACAGTCCTTTAGGTCACAGAGTTTAATTTAATTTTATTTTTGAAATAGATGTTCACAGATCTGATGAAAGTTATCAACCCTCACCTCAGAAAAATGCACACCCACACATACACTCCTACACTGTTTCAGACTGTGTGTAGAAGTTCATGGATCTCTAACTAGGGCACCACCAGACACTGCCTGCAACTGAATGACTAAAGCTATTTCGTCAACTAACTAATTCACACCAAAATAATACTGTATGGGGAGCTGGAAAAGGTAATCCCCACCAAGGAAGCCACGTGCCCAGTTAAAACTTGGGAAGGAAGTGGTATTCTGTTATTAAAGGGAAGACAGGTAGGAGGAGAATAGACCCTGGGAACATTTATCAGTCTCTGCCACAGATACTATAAAAATATTGATATCTATGTGTCATATATTAACAATATTTACGTCTAGATGATGAAATAGAGTTATTTTTAAATTTTTACTCATTTTATTTTCCAAATTCACTTTATGACACTTAATATTTTTTGTCAATTCTTCTGAATTCCTTAAGATATCTCTCTGCATTCCAGCCTGGGCAACAGAGTGAGACTCCATCTCAAAAAAAACAAAAACAAACAAACAAACAAAATCACCACTGATCCCACAGAAATATAAACTAACATCAGAGAATACTATAAACACCTCTACGCAAATAAACTAGAAAATCTAGAAGAAATGGATAAATTTCCGGACACATACATGTTCCCAAGACTAAACCAGGAAGAAGTCAAATGCCTGAATAGACCAATAACAAGTTCTGAAATCAAGGCAGTAATTAATAGCCTACCAACAAAAAAAGCCCAGGACCAGAGGAATTCACAGTCGAATTCTACCAGAGGTACAAAGAGGAGCTGGTACCATTCCTTCTACAACTATTCCAAACAATAGAAAAACAGGAACACAGGAACAAAAAACCAAACACCACATGTTCTCACTCATAAGTGGTAGTTGAACAATGAGAACACATGGACCCAGGGAGGGGAACATCATACGCTGGGGCCTGTCGCAAGATGGGGGACTAGGAGAGGGATAGCATTAGGAGAAATACCTAATGTAGATGACAAGTTGATGGGTGCAGCAAACCACCATGGCACGTGCATACCTATGTAACAAACCTGCACGTCGTGCACATGTATCCCAGAACTTAAAGTATAATAAAGAAATAAATAAGAAAGATATCTCTTGTGATCTACTACATAATATATTTTTAATTATTCATATGTGTTGTTGAAGAATATAAATTTTTCTATTAATTCAGTTCATATATATGTCTTAAATCACGTTTGATAGTGAGTTATTCAAATATTCAGTTTCTGTACTATTTTTGCCTGATTAGAGAAGTGTATAATTACAAATTTGAAAATTTTTCCATGTAATACAATATTTGTTTTCTAAATGTTGAGACTATGTTGTCATTACACATAAGTGTATGATTATTTTACACTTTTGGTGAAGTTTTTATTTTGTCATTAGGTATTCACACCATCTCTATTAATAACTTTGCACTAAATTCTATTTTGTCTGATACTAATATTGCTATAGCAGCTTTCTTTGGCTTAGTTATTGCCTACCAGATTTTTAATTCTATATTTTCAATATTTTCAAGTTATATCATTTATGTGTATCACATATGGATTACATAATTTAATATTCTTTCTTATATAATCTAATTTCTGGTAAATTTTACTTTTTCTGCCATTTATTTCTTATTTACCATTTTACCTTATATTTTCTCCTTCTCTGCTATGTATTCGGTTGAGTTTGCCAGTTCCCTCTTTTAATCTTCCTAACCACTCACTTATTTAGAACTTATGTGCTCTATTTTTATCTTTTATTAGCTAGCTTTAAATTTTTACCATGGACACTAAACAAGACTTAAAGTTAATTAATATCTCTATTCTCCTCCTGAATAACTAAAAGGATTTTAGAATACTTAACCCTGATCTCCCTTCTCCCTACCTCTATATTATTATAGCCTAATGATCAACATGTTTTATGTGTTTGAAGGGAAAAGGGAATTTTCCCAGCTCAATGTGCTATAGTGACATGAGGTCTATTTTAGAAATGTTCTCTTACATAATATTACACTTCCATAATAAAAATAGGTTATTTTACAAAAAATTAGCTGGGCATGGTGGTGCATCCCTGTAGTCCCAGCTACTTGGGAGGCTGAGGCAGGGGAATCACTTGAACCTGGGAGGTGGATGTTGCAGTGAGCCAAGATAGCACCACTGCCCTCCAGCCTGGGTGACAGACCAAGACCCCATCTCAAAGTTCATATTGTTCACAAAAATTGTGTTAATTTTAAACTACTGCTTACGCAACTGATAAACAGTGAATGATGTGGTTTGACTGTATCCCCACCCAAATCTCATCTTGAATTGTAGCTCTCATAATCCCCACATGTCAGAATGTGAATCAATAATGGGGGTTGGTTTTTCCTGTGCTGTTCCTGTGATAATGAGTAAGTCTCACCAGATGTCATGGTTTTATAAAGGGCAGTTCCCCTGCACACACTCTCTTGCCTGCCACAATGTAACACATCCCTTTGCTCCTCCTCCACCTTCCACCATGATTGTGAAGTCTCCCCAGCCATGTGAAACTATGAGTCCATTAAACTTCTTTTTCTTTATAAATTACCCAGTCTCAGGTATGTTCTTATAGCAGCATGAGAATGGACTAATACAGAGAACAAGTTGAAGATAGAAAATACAAAACTTGACCGGGCACGGTGGCTCATGCCTGTAATCCCAGCACTTTGGGAGGCCAAGACGGACAGATCACGAGGTCAGGAGATTGAGACCATCCTGGTTAACACAGTGAAACCCCGTCTTTACTAAAAATACAAAAAATTAGCCAGGCGTGTTGGTGAGCGCCTGTAGCCCCAGTTACTTGGGAGGCTGAAGCAGGAGAATGGTGTGAACCCGGGAGGTGGAACTTGCAGTGGGCCGAGATAGCGCCACTGCACGCCAGCCTGGGTGACAGAGTGAGACTCTGTCTCAAAAAAAAAAAAAAAAAAAAAGAAAGAAAAGAAAAAGAAAAAGAAAATACAAAACTTAGAAAATGTCAGGGTGTCTTTTTTTTCCCATTTTTTGGATCTTTTTTGGGGGTGTTGGTTGAGACACTGTCAAAGGTTTGCTTTCTTCTGTGATCATCATTTTATCTTTATTTCATTATTTTCTTACAAGGAGTAAATCTTTGGAGCATTATTTGTAGACATCAAGGCCTAGAGCTATGGAGCATGAAACATGCTGAGCTTGAAAAATGAGAAAGGAGAAAAGAAATGAGAAAAAAAATGAGAAAAGAGATTCTGCCCCCTCTTCTCACCTTTGCTGTACTTATAATTAAAAATTTAGGCATAAGCAAAAAGGTGACAAATGGAGTAACAGTTTTTGGAAGATGCCAAAGGTTCTGCCTACTTCCAATCTTCCTGTTCAACCTAAAACTCTGTACGAATCACCAGAAGAATCATTCTTCAAGTTTCATTTTGTTTCCAAAAAAAAAGAAATGTGCATAAGATCAACCCAAACATTCACTGTGTTCATATATTGAATGCATATTATAAATTAAATAACTGTTTTGTACTTATTATCATTTGTGTTGAATCAATAAATTCCTTTTTTGTTTTCTAAAGTTCTTTGTTAAAAACAGCTGACCAGCTCGAACCCACTGTGATAGTCAAGGTCAAGAACCAATATACACACAACAGGTATATTTATTAAAATCAAGAACCTGAAATACAGTATTTTCTAGTAGACTATGAACTGAGGATACATAAATAGTATTTGCTCTTTTAAAACTCAGCATTTAAAATGAACTTCTATCTCTATGATAATGATAATAATGATGATAATATGATGAGAGTGCTGAGAGTCATTTCTGCACACCAACTGCTTCATATAAACAACCTCATTTATTTCTCCTATATTCTTATGAGATAGGTAGCTATTATAAGGCCGTTTCACAGATGAAGAAACTGAGACTATGAGGGAATAAGTAACCTGCCCAATTTTGTAGATTAAAATATGGTAGTCCTGGGATTCAGGCTGTCTAATTTCAGAGTTATGCCTTTAACTATTAAACTAAATTGACTCCCTACTCTGAAATGTTCACTCAGCATATATACCTTACTTTGTTCCACTCCCAAAAAGCCCTGAAGGGCTCATACCATTTCTTTGTTTTTCCTACATCAAATCTCTACATGGCACAGCAAGACCTTTGGGGTATAATTCTTACAAACACTGAAACTTGGGTATAATTGAAGATCTGCTTTAATTATTGCCAGCACTTTCTCAGGATATTGTTCAATGTGAAAGGTGATCTTAAAATCAAAATTGTTGCTAGGTATAAATAGCCATTTCTGTAACAAGTGTAATCATGAACAGTAGGTGACTGTCCTTGGATCCTTTCCAGTACACTCTGTTCCCTCAGAGTGGCAATTCTCTGTCCATTGCTTACTTTAGTTAGCAGTCAGTGAGAATTTGGATGTGGCAGAGTGTTTAGTGTTTCTTAGCATTTCATAAGTAGAAAAATATGTCAGTACATTTCTTGACAATACCAATTTTGTCATTTTTAAAGGACTGAGATAGCTCTTGCTTACTGTTGAAATCATATTTGAAAAGAATCTCCAGCATTCTCAGTTTAAAGACAAAATACCTTTTTATAACTTCTTATGTAAAAGACATATTGAATGAGAAAGAGGATGTCATTTATATTCAGACTGCCTTTTGCCTCTGAAGCAGCAATAAACAATATTAAGAAGTTATAAATATTTGTAATGGAGTGAGGAAAAACATGATTCAGAGAAGAGCTGATGCTCTACACTACAGTATGCTAGATTTAGGATGCTCTGGGTTAATATCACCTCCCACCATTCTATTATTTACCTTGACTTTACAATAATCTAGGCTTAGGACCCTCTGGGTTAATATAACTCCCATTGCTCTACTTACCTTGACTTCTATTATATTGGCATCCTAGTGATTGTGTAGCATATTGCTGAATTAAAATACTTGTGGATACTCTTTGTTTTTCTTCTGTTTTCATAAAATTCATTACAAAAATGTTCAAAGAAACTTCTACATCTTAACTTCTCTCCAGAAATGGATTTTAAAGTTTTAAAAGAAAACTACGGGGGCAGAGCAAGATGGCCGAATAGGAACAGCTCCAGTCTCCAGCTCCCAGCGTGAGCGACACAGAAGACGGGTGATTTCTGCATTTTCAACTGAGGTACCAGGTTCATCTCACTAGGGTGTGCCGGACAATCAGTGCTGGTCAGCTGCTGCAGCCCAACCAGCGAGAGCTGAAGCAGGGCAAACCATCGCCTCACCTGGGAAGGCAAAGGGGAAGGGAATCCCTTTTCCTAGCCAAGGGAACTGAGACACACAACACCTGGAAAATCGGGTAACTCTCACCCCAATACTGCACTTTACCAAGGGTCTTAGCAAACGGCACACCAGGAGATTATATCCCACACCTGGTCAGGAGGGTCGCATGCCCACGGAGCCTCCCTCATTGCTAGCACAGCAGTCTGTGATCTAAGGGCAAGGCAGCAGCAAGGCTGGGGGAGGGGCGCCCACCATTGCTGAGGCTTAAGTAGGTAAACAAAGCCTCTGGGAAGCTGGAACTGGGTGGAGCCCACAGAAGCTCAAGGAGGCAGGTCTGTCTCTGTTGACTCCACCTCTGGGGACAGGGCACAGCTAAACAAAAAAAAAGCAGCAGAAAACTCTGCAGATGCAAATGACCCTGTCTGACACCTTTGAAAAGAGCAGTGGATCTCCCAACACGGAGGTTGAGATCTGAGAACGGACAGACTGCCTGCTCAAGTGAGTCCCTGACCGCTGAGTAGCCTAACTGGGAGACTTCCACCACTAGGGGCAGACCAACACCCCACACCTCACACGGTGGGGTACATCCCTGACACGAAGCTTCCAAAGCCAGAATCAGACAGGTACACTCGATGTTCAGCAATATTCTATCTTCTGCAGCCTCTGCTGCTGATACCCAGGCAAACAGGGTCTGGAGTGGACCTCAAGCAATTTCCAACAGAACTACAGATGAGGGTCCTGACTGTTAGAAGGAAAACTAACAAACAGGAAGGGCACCCACACCAAAACCCCATCAGTACGTCACCATCATCAAAGACCAAAGGCAGATAAAACCACAAAGATGGGGAGAAAGCATGGCAGAAAACCTGGAAATTCAAAAAATAAGAGCGCATCTCCCCCTCCAAATGAACGCAGCTCATCATCAGCAATTGATCAAAGCTGGATGGAGAATGATTTTGACGAGTTGAGAGAAGAAGGCTTCAGCCCATCAAACTTCTCAGAGCTAAAGGAGGAATTATGTACCCAGGGCAAAGAAACTAAAAATCTTGAAAAAAGAATGGAAGAATGGATAACTAGAATAATCAATGCACAGAACGCCATAAACGAATTGACAGATATAAAAACCATGACACGAGGACCACATGACAAATGCACAAGCTTCAGTAACCAACTCGATCAACTGGAAGAAAGAGTATCAGCGATTGAGGATCAAATGAATGAAATGAAGTGAGAAGAGAAGTCGAAAGAAAAAAGAGGAAAAAGAAATGAACAAAGCCTTCAAGAAGTATGGGATTATGTGAAAAGACCAAATCTACATCTGATTGGTGTGTCTGAAACTGAGGGGGAAAATGGAACCAAGTTGGAAAACACTCTTCAAGATATCATTCAGTAGAACTTCCCCAACCTAGTAAGGCAGGCCAACATTCAAATTCAGAAAATAAGGAGAATGCCACAAAGATACTCCTCAAGAAGAGCAATTCCAAGACACATAATTGTCAGATTCACCAAAGTTGAAAGGAAGGAAAAAATGTTAAGGGCAGCCAGAGAGAAAGATCAGGTTACCCACAAAGGAAAGCCCATCAGACTAACAGCAGATCTCTCGGCAGAAACTCTACAAGTCAGAAGAGAGTGGGGGCCAATATTCAACATTCTTAAAGAAAAGAATTTTCAACCCAGAATTTCATATCCAGTCAAACTAAGTTTCATAAGTAAAGGAGAAATAAAATCCCTTACAAATAAGCAAATGCTTAGAGATTTTGTCACCACCAGGCCTGCCTTACAAGACACCCTGAAGGAAGCACTGAACATGGAAAGGAACTGGTACCAGCCATTGCAAAAACATGCCAAAATGTAAAGACCATCGAGGCTAGGAATAAACTGCATCAACTAACGAGCAAAATAACCAGTTAATATCATAATGACAGGATCAAGTTCACACATAATAATATTAACCTTAAATGTAAATGGACTGAATGCTCCAGTTAAAAGACACAGATTGGGAAATTGGATAAAGAGTCAAGACCCATCAGTTTGCTGTATTCAGGACACCCATCTCACACGCAGAGACACACACAGGCTCAAAATAAAGGGATGGAAGAAGATCTACCAAGCAAATGGAGAACAAAAAAAAGCAGCAGTTGCAATCCTAGTCTCTGATAAAACAGACTTTAAACCTTCAAAGATCAAAAGAGACAAAGAAGGCCATTACATAATGGTAAAGGGATCAATTCAACAGGAAGAGCTAACTCTCCTAAATATATATGCACCCAATACAGGAGCACCCAGATTCATAAAGCAAGTCCTTAGAGACTTACAAAGAGACTTAGACTCCCATACAATAATAATGGGAGACTTCAACACCCCACTGTCAACATTAGACAGATCAAGGAGACAGAAAGTTAACAAGGATATCCAGGAATTGAAGTCATCTCTGCACCAAGTGGACCTAATAGACATCTACAGAACTCTCCACCCCAAATCAACAGAATATACATTCTTCTCAGCAATACATCATACTTATTCCAAAATTGACCACATAATTGGAAGTAAAGCACTCCTCAGCAAATGTAAAAGAACAGAAATTATAACAAACTGTCTCTCAGATCACAGTGCAATCAAACTAAAACTCAGGACTAAGAAACTCAATCAAAAGCGCTCAACTACATGGAAACTGAACAACCTGCTGCTGAATGACTACTGGGTGCATAACGAAATGAAGGCAGAAATAAAGATGTTCTTTGAAACCAATGAGAACAAAGATGCAACATACCAGAATCTCTGGGACACATTTAAAGCAGTGTGTAGAGGGGAATTTATAGCACTAAATGCCCACAAGAGAAAGTTGGAAAGATCTAAAATTGACACACTAACATCACAATTAAAAGAACTAGAGAGGCAAGAGCAAACACATTCAAAAGTTAGCAGAAGGCAAGAAATAACTAAGATCAGAGCAGAACTGAAGGATATAGAGACACAAAATCCCTCCAAAAAATCAATGAATCCAGGAGCTGGTTTTTTTTTAAAGATCAACAAAATTGATAGACTGCTAGTAAGACTAATAAAGAAGAAAAGAGAGAAGAATCAAATAGATGCAATAAAAAAATGATAAAGGGGATATCACCACTGACCCCACAGAAATACAAACTACCATCAGGGAATATTATAAACACTTCTACGCAAATAAACTAGAAAACCTAGAAGAAATGGATAATTCCCTGGACACTTACACTCTCCCAAGACTAAATCAGGAAGAAGTTGAATCCCTGAATAGACCAATAGCAGGCTCTGAAATTGAGGCAATAATTAATAGCCTACCAACCAAAAAAAGTCCAGGACCAGACGGATTCACAGTCGAATTCTACCAGAGGTACAAGGAGGAGCTGGTACCATTCTTTCTGAAACTATTGCAATCAATAGAAAAGGAGGGAATCCTCCCTAACTCATTTCATGAGGCCAACATCATCCTGATACCAAAGCCTGGCAGAGACACAACAAAAAAAGAGAATTTTAGTCCAATATCCCTGATGAACATCGATGCAAAAATCCTCAATAAAATACTGGCAACCCGAATCCAGCAGCACATCAAAAAGCTTATCCACCATGATCAAGTGAGCTTCATCCCTGGGATGCAAGGCTGGTTCAAAATAAGCAAATCAGTAAATGTAATCCATCACATAAACAGAACCAATGACCAAAACCATATGATTATCTCAATAGAGGCAGAAAAGGCCTGTGACAAAATTCAACAGCCCTTCATGCTAAAAACGCTCAATAAATTCGGTATTGATGGAACATATCTCAAAATCATGAGAGCTATTTATGACAAACCCACAGACAATATCATACTGAATGGGCAAAAACTGGAAAAATTCCCTTTGAAAACTGGCACAAGACAGGGATGTCCTCTCTCACCACTCCTATTCAACATAGTGTTGGAAGTTCTGGCTAGGGCAATCAGGCAAGAGAAAGAAATCAAGGGTATTCAGTTAGGAAAAGAAGAAGTCAAATTGTTCCTATTTGCAGATGACATGATTGTATATTTAGAAAACCCCATTGTCTCAGCCCAAAATCTCCTTAAGCTGATAAGCAACTTCAGCAAAGTCTCAGGATACAAAATTAATGTGCAAAAATCACAAGCATTCTTATACACCAGTAACAGACAAACAGAGAGCCAAATCAGGAATGAACTTCCATTCACAATTGCTTCAAAGAGAATCAAATACCTAGGAATCCAACTTACAAGGGATGTAAAGGACCTCTTCAAGGAGAACTACAAACCACTGCTCAATGAAATAAAAGAGGACACAAACAAATGGAAGAACATACCATGCTCATGGATAGGAAGAATCAATATTGTAAAAATGGCCATACTGCCCAAGGTAATTTATAGGTTCAGTGCCATCCCCATCAAGCTACCAATGAGTTTCTTCACAGAATTGGAAAAAACTGCTTTAAAGTTCATATGGAACCAAAAAATACCCCACATTGCCAAGACAATCCTAAGTCAAAAGAACAAAAATGGAAGCATCATGCTACCTGACTTCAAACTATAGTGCAAGGCTACAGTAACCAAAACAGCATGGTACTGGTACCAAAACAGAGATATAGACCAGTGGAACAGAACCGAGTCCTCAGAAATAATACAACACATCTACAGCCATCTGATCTTTGACAAACCTGAGAGAAACAAGAAATGGGGAAAGGATTCCCTATTTAATATATGGTGCTGGGAAAATTGGCTAGCCATAAGTAGAAAGCTGAAACTGGATCCTTTCCTCACTCCTTATACAAAAATTAATTGAAGATGGATTAAAGACTTAAATGTTAGACCTAATACCATAAAAGCCCTAGAAGAAAACCTAGGTAATACCATTCAGGACATAGGCATGGGCAAGGACTTCATGTCTGAAACACCCAAAGCAACGGCAACAAAAGCCAAAATTGACAAATGGGATCTAATTAAACTAAAGAGCTTCTGCACAGCAAAAGAAACTACCATCATAGTGAACAGGCAACCTACAGAATGGGAGAAAATTTTTGCAATCTACTCATCTGACAAAGGGCTAATATCCAGAACCTACAAAGAACTCAAACAAATTTACAAGAAAAAAACAGACAACCCCATTAAAAAGTGGGCAAGTGATAACAGACACATGAAAAAATGCTCATCATCTCTGGCCATCAGAGAAATGCAAATCATACCACAATGAGATACCATGTCACACCAGTTAGAATGGCAATCATTAAAAAGTCAGGAAACAACAGGTGCTGGAGAGGATATGGAGAAATAGGAACACTTTTACACTGTTGGTGGGATTGTAAACTAGTTCAACCATTATGGAAAACAGTATAGCGATTCCTCAAGGATTTAGAACTAGAAGTACCATTTGACCCAGCCATCCCATTACTGGGTATATACCCAAAGGATTATAAATCATGCTGCTATAAAGACACATGCACACGTATGTTCATTGCGGCACTATTCACAATAGCAAAGACTTGGAATCAACCCAAATGTCCACCAGTGACAGACTGGATTAAGAAAATGTGGCACATATACACCATGGAATACTATGCAGTCGTAAAAATGGATGAGTTTGCTTCCTTTGTAGGGACTTAGATGCAGCTGGAAACCATTATTCTCAGCAAACTATCACAAGAACAGAAAACCAAACACCGCATGTTCTCACTCATAGGTGGGAACTAAACAATGAGATCACTTGGACTCGGGAAGGGGAACATCACATACCGGGGCCTATCATGGCGGGGGGGGGAGGAGGGAGGGATTACATTCTGAGTTTTACCTGAAGTAAATGACGAGTTGATGGGTGCTGACGAGTTGATGGGTGCAGCACAGCAACATGGCACAAGTGTACATATGTAACACACCTGCACGTTATGCACATATACCCTAGAACTTAAAGTATAATAATAATAATAATAATAATAATAATAAACTAATGCCTCATTTGTAATCTTAGGAGTCTGATGACAATATATCTTTTTCTCTTATGGGACAAGAAACAGAATTCTCTTTTCTGTTAGCATTCATCTGTAAACAAAGATGTCAAAAGGCAATGGAATGGCATAACTATTTTATATAGTATTTTACTCTCATAATGTATTTGTTACCTTGGTAAAGATCAAAGGTTTTTTTTAAAAGAGAGAAAAGCTTATTTTCAAAAGGTAGCATTATCACATAAAATGCTTCACTGAACTAGTGCCCTGTAGTTCAATGACTGTCATAAAATGGTTGGAACACTTGTTAAAAATTAGAGACAAGCAGAAAGTGTTTGCTAAGGGGAAAAGGCAATTTTTGAATTAAATAGTTGCTTTCATAGGAACATAAACTTAAATCAATAAACCTATCCCTTTTAATAAACTTCTTCCAGTCTTGACAACAAATGATTTGTTTGGTCTACCCTTATTTGGAGAAGTTAGAATGTGTTCTGATATCATTCTGTAATATATGACAAAACATAAGAGAAAAAGTGAAACATTAAATAAAGTGTACCACAGACTTTCGTATTTCAAAATATACACATCCCTCTGCTCACACAAATACAGTCAACTGCCCTGCAGCTATGAGTCTAAAATTCAACTAACAATCAAATATATGCATTTCTCACAAAGCTGATCTTTGACAAATCAGCATAAGACTATAAGGAAAGCAAATACTACATTAAATCTTAGATGTGATTCAAAAGTATAAATGGTGAAGAAATACAATCCCTGACATACTAGTGACTACAAGAATCATCAGCATATTTGGGAAATAAAGTTAAATGACTGGAGAATATATGAGTGACTCATGATGCTGTGTCTTGATGTGCAAAGCAACACTGACCTTGAAATGATGCAAAATAATCAGCCTACAACCCTTATGATGTTTGTTCCTGTAAAAAACTTTGTGAGAATTGAGAAAAACATATTGATGTCCATTCAGCTCAACAATGATGCAATCCAGATGGTTACTAAGTAATAAAATTATCTTCCCAAGAGAGCTGCACAGATTGTCTTATCTGTTTATGCAGTCTGGGTTATCTATGCTCAAAAATACTCTAAGTACATTTTAGTTGAGAGGAAAGTTACCAACTTTTAAGGTAAAATTTGATGGATAGTTTATGGAAAAAATAAATGTGTAGGACATTCATTTACTTAACATAAACAGAAATTTTATGTTTTCAGAAAATACAGTTAAAGGTGAAATGTTTGGGAATCTTTGAAAACTATTGACTAGAACAAAAGACTTTACTGACCCTTTAGGAACGTGTCTGATTCTACACAGAATGAACTGAAATGTCTGTTTTGCCATTATCCATTAATATGATCATAAGGCCATATTGTGACACCCATACAAATCAAGCCTGAAATTCATATTTTTATTCCTGGCAGTGACTCAGACTGCCAGAATTAAAAACATTCTTAGACAAGGTTTTTGGATGATGCTAAGCTATATCTTTATATGACAGACATAGATTTACATATGCTTTTTCTTTTAAATAACTCACATACATTTTTATTTTATTTTATATTTAGAAAAAGGAAGAAAGTCACGTGCTGGATGTTCAATTGCAGAGAAGAACAAGTAGTCAAAGCCTGGTGTGGCATAGGAAAAGAGAGGACAGGACTTGGAATCAAACTTGGGTTCCAACATGTCTCTGCCACTTCCCACACATTCTTCATCTCTTCTAGCTATCTTGAAATACATAATAAATTATTAACTATAATTTCCCTACTGTATTATCAAATACTAGAAATTTTTCCTTCTACATGACTGTATTTTTGTATCCATTAACCAACATGTCTTGACTTCAAGGAATGAACCAAATCAGTTCCCAAATGTTGCACAAAAACAGATCCCTTGGTTCTAGTCTTCTCTTTCCTTTTCTAGGCTTACCTAACATTTGAAGGTAAACAGGATCAAAACCCAAATGGGTATAGAGTGCTAATGGTTTCAATTATTCTGTTAATGTTAATATTCATATCATGAGTAGTCTGAGACAAGGGATACTCAGCAGATGCCAAAAATAGAATGAGCTTGTCCTTACCAAACAGCAGCATTACATTTTAGAGCCTCATCCCAGGCACATGGTTAATATTAAAGATGCCAACCACATCAGGAAGAGGCTGGATAAAGCGATAGCTCTTGTAATTCTATCCTTGGAATAACATCCATTTAAAATTAAAGAATAGTTTAAAAATTAAACTCTAAGTTGCAATATAAACATTTCTATGATAAAGAAATTTTGTAGTCTGGAAGACATTTTTAAGATATGTTTTAAAAAATGATTATGGCCACATCAATTTAGGTTAGATTGGATAATAGAAAACTCAGCTTTGTTCATTACAGAGGGGACAGTCAGGCAAAAGGAAGTACATTATAGTTAAATGTAATATTTAGAGAATATAATAAAATATCTGACAACATATTCCTGGATTTCAGAAGGATTATGTATAAATACTTTTGTAGGATTTAATAGTCTCACCAAGTAAAATATCATATTTCAAAATAAGCATATTAAAAATAAAATGGATTTTTCAAAATAGTATAAAAAACTCTTTGTATATGTCAAGTAATTATGCAAAAAAAATTTTCATAAATCAATCATCCCTCTATACTTGTTTCATTAAAGGATAATATATTGGAATATCATTTCAGCAATGTTGCCAAAGTTTCCCAGATTTGATTTCAATCCAAAATTTGTATCTGAACTCAGCACTTTAAAAACAAAGAAAAAAGGAAAATTCAGTGCAGATGTACATTTCCATTATACTTAGTGCATAAGACTATAGTTGAAGCATATTTGTCATCTTGACAACTAGCCAACAAAAAAATATTAGAGAAACATGAAGACAAGCTGCATATTTCTGCACAATCATTCCATAACTCAGATTATAGAGCAACATAGTAACTTAATGTGTATTTATAACTTCCACAAGTTCTCCAGAATCTGGCAGTAGATTGGGGAAAGAAAAGAAGACAACGCATTAATCAATCATCAAATGCTTAACAATATGCCCAATAAACCATGTGACTCTTTGAATGAATCAAAAATATTAGAATTGTAGGATTAATCTATGCCTCAGGGACTTAACAACTATATGTCTCTTGTTTTTGTTTCTATTTAATTATATTGATTTATTGAAAAACATATATGCTTTGAAAAGATTTTTTTCAATGAGCTGCATAAATTGATGACATTTAATATATACAATGAATTAAAAACTTAGGGAACTGATAAATATATCTGGAAAATAAAGTCTAAAAAACAGTTGAATGTCAGTATACATAAAAGAAACACTGTAGAATTACAAAAATTATACTTAAAACTCCAGATCTATCATGTACTAGAAATAGACAAGATTAATTTCTCTTTTTCTTAATTCCTTGTTCATCTATAAAATAATGGACACAGCATTGGAATGAAATGTCATCATGCCATTATTTTCCAGAGTGAGTAGCTTCCTGGAAAATTGAAGAAAATTAATGAAAATGTTTAGAAATAGTGAGATTTAGTAAAAGTAGCATGAAAAATAAATAACTTTTTAAGGCATCAGAATAATCTTTTGGAAAATACAGTGAAAATATGCCATTTCTAATTGTCTAGGAACAAATTTTATTAGAATTTTATAAGAGACCAATAAAAAGAATCATCAAAATTTACTGAAAAATGCAAAAGAAGACTTGAAAAACTGGAAAGACTGTTCTCCTTCATGAAAAAAAATATATTTTGTTCTAAATAACTTACCAATTTAAGAATTCTAATCAGAACTCCAAAAAGTAGAAAGAATCTCAAATTAATGATCTAATATCACACTTAGAGGAAATAGAAAAGCAAAAGCAAACTAACCCTAAAGTTAGTAGATGTAAAGAAATAGTTAAAACCAGAGCTGAGCTGAATGAAATTGAGACCCAAAAATCTATGCACGGCATCAATGAAACGAAAAGTTGGTCATTTGAAAAGGTAACCACAATCAATAGGCCACCAGCTAAACTAACAAATAAAAAAAGAGAGAAGATCCAAATAAGCACAATCAGAAATAACAAAGGTGATATTACAAATAATCCCACAGAAATGCAAATGATCTTCAGAGACTGAGGATAATCTCTATGCACACAAACTAGAAAAACTAGAAAAAATGGATAACTTCCTGGAAACAGACAACTTAAGATTAAATCAAGAAGAAATTGAAACTCTGAAAAAACTAGTATCAAGTTCCAAAATTGAGTCATTAATGAAAAACTTACCAAACAAACAAAAAAGCCAGATCAGATAGACATACAAAGAAGAGCTGGCACCAATTCTACTGAAACTATTCCACAAAACTGAGGAGGAGTAGGCTTCATTACTTGAAAGCAAACTTGATTGAATATATGCAAATCAATTAATGTAATTCATCACATAAACATAATTTTTAAAACCATATGATCATCTAAATAGATGCTCATAAAGCTTTCAATAAAATCCAAAATTTCTTTATGATAGAAACTCAACAAACTAGATATTGAAGAAATATACCTCAAAATGATGAGTCACCTATGACAAACCTAAAACCAACATCGTACTGAACATGCACAAGTTAGAAGTGTGTACTCTTAAGAAATAGAACAAGACAAGGATACCCGTTCGCACCACTCCTATTCAACACAGTACTGGAAGTCCTAGCCAGAGCAATCAGGCAATGGAAAAAATAAAAGGCATTCAAATAGGAAGAGAGGAAGCCAGACTTTCTCTCTCTGCTGATTATATGATTCTATACAGAAAACCCTAAAGACTCCACCAAACAGCTCTTACATTTCATTAATGACTTCAGTAAAGTGTCAGAATACATAACTACAAAACATTGCTGAAAGAAATCATAGATGAAACAAACAAATGGAAAAACATTTTAAGCTCAAGGATTGGAAGAATCAATAACATTATAATGTCCATACTGCCCAAAGCAATCTATAGATTCAATGCTATTCCTATTCCTATCAAACTACCAATGTCATATTTCACAGGTAGAAAAAACAACTGTAAAATTCATATGGAACTAAAAAAGAGCCTGATTAGCCAAAGCAATCCTAAGCAAAAAGAACAAAGTTGAAGGCATTACATTACCCAACTTTAAATTATACTATAGGGCTAAGGCAACCAAAACAGCATGGTACTGGTACCAAAACAGCATGGTACTGGTACAAAAACAGACATGTAGACCAATGGAAAAGAATAGAGAACCCAGAAATAAAGCTGCACACCTACAGCCATCTGATCTTCAACAAAGTCAAGAAAAATAAGCAATGAAGATAGGATTCCTTATTCAATAAATGATGCTGGATAGCTGGCTGGTTATATGCAGAAAATGAAACTGGACTTCTACTTTTCACCATATACAAAAATTAACTCAAGATGGATTAAAGATTTAAGTGTGAGACCTCAACCTCTGAGAACCTGATATGGTTTGGCTGTGTCCACACTCAAATCTCATCTTGAATTGCAGTTTCTACATGTTGTGGGAGGGACCAGATGGAGATAATTGAATCATGGGGGCAGTTTCCCCCATGCAGTTCTCATGATAGTGAATGAGTCCTTGCAAGATGATGGTTTAATAAGGGGCTTTTCCCCTTTTGCTCTGCACTTCTCCTTGCTGCTGCTGCTGCCGTGTGAAGAAGGACATGTTTGCTTCCCCTTCTGCCACGATTGTAAGTTTCCTGAGGCCTCCCCAGCCCTGAGGAACTGTGAGTCAATTAAACCTCTTCCCTTACTAAATTATCCAGTCTCTCGTATGTCCTTATAGCAGTGTGAGAATGGACTAATACAGAATCCTAGAAGAAAACCTAGGAAACATCATTCTGAATATCAGTTTTGGGAAAGAATTTATGTCTAAGTTCTCAAAAGCAATTATAACAAAAACAAGGATTTGCAAGTGAGACTTAATTAAACTAAAGAGTTTCTGCACAACAAAAGAGACTATCAACAGAGTAAACAAAAGCCTACAGTATGCGAGAAAATATTCACAAGCTATACATTCAATAAAGATCTAATACTCAGAGTCTATGAGAAACTTCATTCAACAAGCATAAAACAAACAACCTCATTGAAAAGTGGGCAAAAGACATGAACAGAGACTTCTCAAAAGAAAACATATAAATGACCAATAAACATATGAAAAAATGCTCAACATCACTAATCATCAAAGAAATGCAAATTAAAACCACAATGAGATACCACGTAATACCAGTCAGAATGACTATTATTAAAAATTAAATAAACAAACAAAAAACAATTTATGCTAGATAAAAGTGAAAACTTATGCACTGGGAATATAAATTTGTTCAGTCACTGTGGAAAATAGTTTGGAGATTTATCTGCAAACTTGAAATAGAAATGATAATTTAATCCAGCAATCCTATTACTGGGTGTATATTCAAAGGAAAATATATCATTATACTGCAAAGACACATGCACATCTATATTCATCACAGTACTATCCACAATAGCAAAGACATGGAATCAACCTATATGCCCATCAATGGTAGACTGAATAAAGAAAATGTGGTACATATACACCATGAAATTCTATGTAGCCATAAAAACGAATGAAAGAATGTTCTTTGCAGCCACATGGATGCAGCTGGAGGCCATTATTCCAAGCAAATTAATGCAGGAACAGAAAAGCAAATATTGCAGGTTCATACTTGTAAGTGGGAGCTAACCACTGGGTAATCACAGACATAGCCATGGCAACAATAGAAACTGGGGACTACTAGAGTATGGAGGGAGGGAGATAAGGACTGGGAAACTATTGGGTGCTATGCTCACTATGTTGGGAATCAACCCTACCCCAAACCTTAGCATCATGCGATGTACACATGTAGCAAACCTGCGTATCTACCTCCTGAATCTAAAATAAAAGTTGAAATTATTTTTAAAAATTTCAACATGATATTTTTGCATCTTAACTAGCCTATTTTAATGTTCATGTGGGAGAAAGTATGCAGAAAGCAACTGACCAAGGCAGCCTTAATATTCCCGCCAGCTTGACTAAAGTTTAGACAGATATTTTTCTGACTATAGGTCTCTGATCTTCCCATTCTTAGAGCATTTACTTTTAAAAACACAACAGCATTCTTACTCTACACTTCTGAGATATAAATCTACCAGCTTCTTGCCAGTTTCACAGCCCAGGAATGCCTTTCTTAAGAACCTGGAAGCCATACTTTTGAAATGTAATTATCAAGAAAGATAAGGCCTCTATTTTCTAGCTCTGTCAGAGGGTGGGAGCCTAATTTTGATAAGCAACAATTAGCAAACAGAGATGGCCTACTCACGTTGACCATTCTTCCCGTAATGCCCTTCAGTACTTTTTCACAGGCTCACCCTAGGGCTTAAAATCTCTCCTTGTTTTGTTTCAGAGGAGTTAAATTCAGTCTTTATCCCCTTTGTGATTGGCTTGACCCTATTGAAATACCCTTGAATAAAGCCTTCCTTGTCTGTTTCACTCGTTTGATCCAAATTTTCTTTGATAAAACCAAGACACTTTTGAAAAAGAAGAAAAGGGTGTAAGAAGAGGAATGCATATATATTGGGTATCAAGTATCATAAATTTACAATAATTAAAAACCAAGGTATTGGTGCCCAATGAGATAAGTTAATCCTTTTCTCATTTGCCCTGAGAATACTTTCCAGTAGTGCTTGAGGCTGCAGCATTTACCCCAAGATAAACTTTGCCAGAAATATCTGTCTTTTATGATTATTTTTGCATCACTCTAGTATATCAACTTTGGAAACAAAAGGCATCATTCTATTTATGGCATACTGTTTTTAGTAGTTGTATTTCCATTTACAAAATATAGTAATTCTTGATCACTGAAAATGTCAAACCCTAGAAAACAGCATTCCTATGCGTAATGTTAACATTGTTCTTGAACAGTTGTTGGTCAAAGATTCATTTGATGAATCTGATTTTTCTGAAATACACAATTCTGATGATTCAGATGATTCTGATATTAGGTCTGTTTACAAATAACTCCAAAAACAGGTTTTAAATTTTTTTTTTTTTTTGTATTTTATTTTCACGTTGAAAATCAGATTTGCTTCAGGCTCAAAGAGCGTGTTTATGTAAAATTAAATGAGTGCTGGTATTGAACTGTACTTTCTTTTTTCTGAACGGGAAAAGGGTTAATATATCAGAAGAGTCAAAAACATCCCCATGTATGTGTGCAAATTTAGTATGTTATACATACAAAATTTTAAATCAGTAAAATAAAATATGAACTATACAATAAAGATGTTGGGACAATGGAATCCCCACATGGAGAAAATAAAGTTTGATCCCAGCCTCATGCCATACACAAAAATAAATTCTGGTTGGATTAAAACTCTTAATTAGAAATTGAAAAGTTAGAGCCAAGGGGCCAACTATAGCTGAGAATTTATGTGTTTGTTTTAGTTTTAGTCTTACAGCATCATAGTGTTAAAAAAAAAACTTTGAACTTGATTACACTTTGAGTGTCTGCCCTGCTACACTAACTGTAACTTGTATTGTCTTGCATCCTGCCTGTTTCTAGGTAGTCAATCATACCTGCAATTTTGTACCTATGATTAAAAAATGGAGTAAATAATTATAAAATATTCAAGGAAGATATTTTTAAAAACCATTTTTATAATGGGTAAAATCATAGAAGTCAGTCTGGAAGGATATTCAGCAAAGTGTTAATAGCAGTTTTCTCTGGACAGACAGGAAGTAAGATTAAGTTCAAAAGATGTTGAAGAAAAACTTAAACATTTGATCTAATACACTGAAGGGTCGTTTAAATGTTTCATCACAAGCACATACTCAGGTATTTCTCATGAAAGTTTCATCATAATAAAGTAAAGAAAATTGGAACAATATTACCCATCTCTTAGAATTGTATTAAAGATTAAAGCAGATGGCCTACTACAATCTCTGACACATAATAAATACTTGATAAAGTACAGTCATTCTATTAATACTAGAATCATTTTGATAATTTTCTCTATTTTTGTTATCATAAGGTGTGCATGCATTTTACATATTTATCTCTAATAAGAAATCATCACATTTGTACCTTGGGATACAGAAAGTTTAAAAAAAGAAATCATCACAAATTATATATAAGCATTTAATTCAAAGAATTGTAATGTGATCATGATAAACCTAGGATATCTAAGGAAAACATACAATTAAAAATATTGCCCTGTATGTGTGGTCCCCCACTCTCTCTGATATGAACCAGGATCCTCATGCCTCTTTAAAAGGCTTAGTGCATGGTTATCAAAATGTATGACAGTCAATAGTTCACACTTAAGAGATAACAACAATAAAAAGCTCTCTGGTAGCAAAAGATGCTTGCTCACGGCGGAATAATTTACTAATGTGGACTTGCAATTGCTGGTTATAAAAGAAGAACTTGAAACAGAAAACGAGGACAGATATGATCCTAGTATCTCAAAGCAATGCTACTTTTTACTCAAAATGGAAATCATTGTATCCTCTAATCCCAACCTAGTCTTTTCTCCACAAAAGGGCATCACTACAAATCTGAATGCTTAGAAATTAATAAACTCAGCTAATTCCACTATTTTCTTAAAGGCAGTACAAAGAAAGAACAAGACATGATACCTCCCCAAAGAGAGCTTATAATCTAGTGGAAATATAGAAATAAAACCATAAGACAAGTTAAAGTCTGAACCCTGATGTCTTGAATAACAGCCATAAAAATTCAAAGACTATCAGTATGGGATGGAAGAATCAGAGATAGTTTTATATTTAAAATGTGATGATGATGATGATGATGATGATGATGATGATGATGATGATAAAAACAGCAACAAAAATACCACTAATAACCTAGCTTATGTAGTGTTGCCTGCATGCCAGGTGTGGTTCTGTTTCACATATATTAGTCATTTAATCCTCCCACTAACCTTATGAGGTGAATGTCTTATTTTCCCAATTCTTTAGAAGAGTCACCTGAAGCATAAGGAGGTTAAGCAACTTCCCAGAGTCAAACATTCAGTGTGTCATACTGTTAGAATTTGAACCCAGGCAAAAAGCTTTAGACCTGATACTACTGGCCAAATATTAGGAAAGCTTGCACCTTAAAAGATAGATGTTCAGTAATAGTAGCAAACATGACATGCTTCACCCACACTCCTTCATACAATTCCCACTGGGTCTAATATTCCACTACAGTGTAACAATTTTGCAGGACTGGGGAAAGAGATGAAAGAAATATGATAGGGAATCTTCAGGCTGTACCTGGTCCATATGAGAATTAAAATTAATAGACAGCCCTCTTCTGCTCAAGTTGAATCACTCAAGCATCTTTGTATGTTCAGGTCCTTAGAAAAGACAGAGAGGGAAAGATAAAATCCAGCTGCATTTTCTAGGTTTCAATGGGACAAGGGGAAAAATCATTATGGCAGCTAAAAGGAAAACAACAACAACAAAAAAATCAGTTACAAGCTGCCTGTTACCATAGAGAAAGATATGCAACTTTCTAAGGGGGTGGTTCTCAAATTTTAGGGTGCATCAAAATCCCCTAGAGGGCTTTTTAAACCATGGACTGCTGGGTGCTACCTTTAATTTCTGATTCAGTAGGCTAAGGAGGGGCCAAGAATTTGTCTATTTAATGGCCTTCCTGATGCCACTGATGCTGCTGAGGACCACACTGAGAAATAACGATCTAAATATTTTTACATAACTGGGCTTATAGAGTGAATCCTGTTGTGTGCCTGATGAAATGTATTTTATAAATTGTGGTGATTAGAGGGACCAATGGGTTCTTCTCTGTTATTGGTGCATGGCCAAGCAGACATTGGCAAACTTGAGCTTGCATTTCAAAAAACATCCACGATCTTGGATTATTTTGCCTTATAATATATATTGGTTTCCTAAGGTTGCCATAACAAATTATTCAAGTTGTCTGGTTTAAAACACAGAAATTTATTCTCTCACAGTCTAGAGGCCAGAAGTCTGAAATCGAGGTGTCAGCAGGTTTAGTTCCTTCTGGAGACTCTGAAAGGGAATCTGTTCCAAGTCTTTCTTCTAGCTTCTGGTGGTGTGCTGGAAATTCTTGGTGTTCTGTGGCTTACAGATGCATCACTTCACTCTCTGCCTCCAGCAGCACATAACGTTCTTCCTGTGTGCCTCTCTGTTTCTCTTCTTTCTATAAGTGATTAGATTTAAGGCACACCCTAATCTATTAAGACCTCATCTGAACTAATTAAGACCTTGTTTCCAAATAAAGACACATTCCGAGATTTCAGATGGACAGGAATTTGAGAAGGATTCAACCCAGTACATTCTCTATCCCAGTTTCTGAACTGCATTGTCATAAATAGTTAAAAATGACAAAATATGGTTCTTCTTTAGTCCTCAGGATTCTGGAAGGAGCACAGAGTATGGAGTCCACAGCCCTTGGCACTGTGAAAAGCTTCATCCATCCATATATCCTCCTATATCCTTGTGCATTGTACAAGCATTGCCATTTTCTATGCATGCCATCATGTGAAAATGACTGGAAGGCACTACAACCAACTGAACTAAATAGATACAAATAGACTAAGATAATAATTTCATATTCCTCTTCTACTACATTCAAGTCTTATTATGCCAAGTTCTCCAAGGAAGTAACAAATCCTATAAAAAAGGAAATCAGTACCTTTGTAGTTCCTTTGTGAAAAAAATTAAATTCTGTTGACAACAAAATTGTTGCACTGGAGTTTTATACTTCTCAACAAATTTGAATATTTATGAGTTAGTCATATTTCAATATTTGGCAATCTTTTGAGAAATATACAATAGATACTATGTGTCAGGCTAAAGATGCAAAGATACTAAATAAGACACAGTCTCTTCCTTTAAAGACTTTAAGAGTCAGTGAAGGAAATGGCTCAAAAGGCAAAATTTTAAAACAATCTGTTAATACAGACATAGAGATATACAAAGAGAGTTTGGACCTATTTGGGAAAAGTGACCGAGTAAGGCTTCTTAATGACATCCTTGTTAAAAAATCCAGTGGTCCATTTTAAATCCTCATCTTGACTTGGAAGCATCATTTTAAATAGATTTTGCCTCCACAATTTAGAATCCCAGGACTCTGCTCTTTTATGGTGCTCCTGCTTCTTCATTGCCTCCCTTTTAATTTTCTTTTCCTTAATCTACTTTATCTCACCAGTCTCTAAAGTGTGTTGGCTCTAGAGCTCAGTCTTCAAGTCTCTTTTCTATTGTGCTTTTTTTTCTTTTCTTTATGTCTTTCTTTTTCTTTTTTTGTGTGTGATTTCCTCCAGCCTTGTGGCTTTAAACACCAACTGTTTACATCTGATTCTCACAGCTATCTCTTTGCCCTGGACTTTTCCCCTGAATTCTAGATTCATATATCTAATGATATTTTCAACTCCACTTAGTTGTTTAATAATAGTCATTTCAAGCTTCATCTATTCATCAACAAATTTCTGGTTTTTCCCATAAAATCTTACCTCTTCCCTTGTTCTCTCCCTCTAAGGAAATGGAAACTCTATTGTTATAGTTTATCAGACCAAAAATCATGGTGTCATCTTTGATTATTCTCTTTATATCACAATGTACATCCAATTTATTATTAAATGCTGCTGATAATTACCCTTAAAACGTATTCACAATCAAACTAGTTTTTTCTACCTTCACATAAACACAACCTAGGCTCATCAACTCTCAGATGGTGGCAAAAACTTCCTAGCTGGTGCCTTGCCTTTGCCATTCTTCTCAGTCAGTCTGTTCTCAGTGTTTCACTCAGAATGATGTTTTTAAAATTTAATTCAGATCATAGGACTTCGGGAAGCAAAACCCTCTGAGATGGGTAATATTGAGTGTCAACTTGATTGCATTGAAAAATGCAAAGTACTGATCCTGAGCCTGTCTGTGAGGGTGTCGCCAGAGATTAACATTTGAGTCAGTGGGCTGGGAAAGGCAGACACACCCTTAATCTGAGTGGGCACCATCTCATCAGCTGCCAGTGCAGCCAGAATATAAAAGCAGGAAGAAAAATGTGAAAAGGACAGATTGGCTTAGCCTCCCAGCTTACATCTTTCTCTCGTACTGGATGCTTCCTGTGCTCGAACATGAGACTCGAAGTTCTTCAGCTTTGGAACTCAGACTGGCTTCCTTGCTCCTCAGCTTGCAGACAGCCTATTGTGGGACCTTGTGATCCTGTGAGTTAATACTCCTTAATAAACTCCCACATATATATATGTTTGTGAATACACACACACACACATATCTCCTATTAGTTCTGTCCCTCCAGAGAACCCTAATACAGATTTTGGTACCGGGGTGGTTCTAGAAAAATAGAACAGAATATTAAAGATGGAGTTCTTTCCTTGATTTTGAAGTTTCTGGAGTTGGCTACTTAATATTAGACACAAAAACTCTAAGGACTCTACTTCTAATAGTATGAAAAACACTGATAGTCCTTGGCGTGAACTGTTTAGAGAGTTATGCAGAAAAAAATGCATTTGACACACTTGATTCACTGCTCTTGAGAGGCAAGGAATTTAGTGACTCTATACATAATAACTTTGACCATATATGGAGAACCAAGGAACATAATGAAGCTAGTTGGTTGCTCCTAAGTTCACTGAATAAAGTGATGAAAGAAAATTATGAACTCAGGGATTCTAACTCCCAGCTTCAGAAGCAGATACTGAGCCTCAGATCTGATTGCCCTGAGTCAGTCTTATCTCCTAGAGAAAAAGAGCTGAAATTGTGGAAAATCAGACACAAGCTCTTATGTGAGTGGCTGACCTGCAAGGAAAGGTGCCTGCACAACCTTGCCAGGTGTCTACTGTTAAAGTGAAGGCATTGATTGGAAAAGAATGAGACTCTGCCATCTGGAATGGGGATGTGTGGGAGGACCCTGATGAAGCTGCGGACACTGAGCTTGTAAACTCTGATGAAACTTTTTTGCCAGAAGAAACAACTTCTCCATCTCTAGTAGTGGCAAAATTCCCTCTCCAACCCACACTGCCATAAGGCTTTCCACCTTTGTCCAAGGATATAAATAATGTATTGCCTGAGGCAACAGTGATGGCCTCCCCTAAGGCAGTTGCCAGCCAAGATAATGTTGATTTTCCTCAAGAGCCACTCCCAATACCCTTGTTTGCTTCTAGACGGATAACTAGACTAAAGTCCCGGTGGGCCCCTACAGGTGAGGTTTACAGTGTGACCCATGAGGAGGTGTGCTACACTCAAAAACAACTGCTTGATTTCTAATTTATATAAGCAGAAATCTGGAGAACAGGCATGGGAATGGATATTAAGGGTGTGGGATAATGGTGGAAGGAACATAGAGTTGGATCAGGCTGCATTTATTCATTTGGACCAACTAAGTAGGGACTCTGCATTTAATGTTGCAACTCAGGGAGTTTAAAAAGGTTCTAATAGTTTATTTGCTTGGTTAGCTGAAATATGGATTAAAAGATGGCCCACTATGAGCGAGCTGGAAATGCTTGATCTCCCTTGGTTTAATGTAGAGGAAGGGATCCAAAGGCTTAGGGAGGTTGGGATCATGGAGTGGATTACTTTCTTTAGACCTACTCATCCCAGCTGGGAGGGTTCAGAAAATATACCCTTGACCAATGCTTTGCAAAATGGATTTGTGAGGGCAGCACCTGGATCTTTGAAGAGTCCTGTAATTGCTCTTCTCTGTATGTCAGATCTAACAGTGGGAACTGCAGTCACTTGACTACAAAATTTAAGTACAATGGGAATAATTGGATCCCAACGTGGTAGGGGCCAAGTGGCAGCACTTACTCAAACCAAGGAGACCTCTGGTCTTTTACCAGGGTAACTGTGCACTGGGGAAAGGGAAATTATCAGATATTTTGGGGACTACTGGACACTGGGTCTGAGTTGACATTGATTCCAAGGGACCCAAAACGTCACTGTGGTCCTCCAGTTAAAGTAGGGGCTTATGAAGGTCAGGTAATTAATGGGCTTTTATCTCAGGTCTGACTTACAGTGGGTCCCCAGACTTATCCTGTCATCATTTCCCAAGTGCCAGAATGCATAATTGGCATAGACATACTTAACAACTGGGAGAACCCCCACTTTGGCTCCCTGATTGGTAGGGTGAGGGTTATTATGGTGGGAAAGGCCAAATGGAAACCATTAGAGCTGCCCATACCTAGAAAAATAGTAAATCAAAAACAACATCACATCCCTGGATGGATTACAGAGATTAGTACCACCATCAAGGTCTTGAAAGGTACAGGGTGGTGATTTTCATCACATCCCCATTCAACTCTCCCATTTGGCCTGTGCAGAAGACAGATGGATCTTGGAGAATGACAGTGGATTGTCGTAAGCTTAACCAAGTGGTGACTCCAATTGCAGCTGCTGTACCAGATGTGTTTTCATTGCTTGAGCAAATTAACACGTCTCCTGGTACCTGGCATGCAACCATTGACTTGGCAAATGCCTTTTTCTCCATTTCTGTCCATAAGGTCCTCCAGAAGCAATTTGCCTTCAGCTGCCAAGGCCAGCAGTATACCTTTACTGTCCTGCCTCAGGGGTATATCAACTCTCTGGCTTTGTGTCATAGTCTCATTTGGAGAGAGCTTCATTGGTTTTCACTTCCACAAGATATCACGCAGGTCCGTTATATCGATGCATTATGCTGATCGGATCCAGTGAGCAAGAATTGGATCCAGTGAGCAAACACACTGGACTTCTTGGTGAGACATTTGCATGCCGGAGAATGGGAAATAAATTTGACTAAAATTCAGGAAACTTCTACCTCAGTAAAATTTCTGGGGGTCCAGTGGAGTGGGGCCTCTTGAGATATTCCTTCTAAGGTGAAGAATACATTGCTGCATTTGTCCTCTCCTACAACCAAGAAGGAGGCACAATGCCTAGTGGGCCTATTTGAATTTTGGAGGCAACACGTTCCTCATTTGGATGTGTTATTCTGGCCCATTTATTGAGTGACCTGAAAGGCTGCTAGTTTTGAGTGGGGTCCAGAACAGGAGAAGGCTCTGCAACAGGTCCAGGCTGCTGGGCAAGCTGCTCTGCCACTTAGGCCATATGACCTAGCAGATCCAATGATGCTTGAGGTATCCGTGGCAGATAGGGATGCTGTTTGGAGCCTTTGGCAGGCCCCCATAGATGAATCACAATGGAGGCCTATAGGATTTTGGAGCAAGGCCCTGACATCTTTTGCAGATAACTACTCTCCATTTGAGAAACAGCTCTTGGCCCATTACTGGGGTTTGGTGGAAACTGAACGTTTGACTATGGGTCATCAAGTCACCATGCGACCTGAACAGCCTATCATAAACTGGGTGCTTTCTGATCCATCTAGCCATAAAGTGGGTCATGCACAGCAACATTCCATCATCAAGAGTGGTATATATGTGATTGGGCTTCAGCATGTCCTGAAGGCACAAGTAAGTTACCTGAGGAAGTGGTTCAAATGCCCATGGTCTCCACTTCTGCGACCCTGCCTTCTCTCCCCTAGCCTGAACTGATGGCTCCATGAGGAGTTCCCTATAATCAGTTGACAGAGGAAGAGAAGACTAGGGCCTCATTCACAGATGGTTCTGCATGATATGACGGCACCATCTGAAAGTGGACAGCTGCAGCACTACAGCCCCTTTCTAGGACATCCCTGAAGAACAGTGATGAAGGGAAGTCTTCCCAGGGGGCAGAATGTTGATCAGTGCACCTGGTTGTGCACTTTGCATGGAAGGATAAATGACCAGATGTGTGATTATATACTGACTCGTGGGCTGTAGCCAATGGTTTGACTGGATGGTCAGGGACTTTAAAGCATGATTAGAAAACTGGTGACAAAAGAAATTTGAGGAAGAGGTACGTGGATGGACCTCCCTGAGTGGTCAAAAACTGTGAAGATATTTGTATCCTATGTGAGTGCTCACCACCAGGTGACCTCAGCAGAGGAGAATTTTAATAATCAAGTGGATAGGATGACCCATTCTGTGGACACCACTCAGCCTCTTTCCCCAGCCACCCCTGTCATCACCCAATGCTCCCATGAACAAAATGGCCAGTGGCAGGGATGGAGGTTATGCATGGGCCCAGCAACATGGACTTCCACTCACCAAGGCTGACCTGGCTAAGGCCACTGCTGAGTGTTCAATTTGCCAGCACCAGAGACCAACACTGAGCCCTGGATATGGCACCATTACTCAGGGTGATCAGCCAGCTACCTGGTGGCAGGTTGATTATATTGGACCTCTTCCATGATCATGGAAAGGGAAGAGGTTTGTCCTTCCTGGAATACATACTTACTCAGGATATGGGTTTGCCTCTCCCGCATGCAATGTTTCTGCCAAGACTACCATCCATGGACTCACAGAATGCCATCATGGTATTCCACACAGCATTGCCTCTGACCAAGGCACTCACTCACTTTACAGCTAAAGTGTGGCAGTGGGCTCATGCTCATGGAATTCACTGATCTCACCATGTCCCCATCATCTTGAAGCAGCTGGATTGATAGAATGGCGGAATGGCCTTTTGAAGCCACAATTACAACACCAACTAGGTGACAACACGTTGCCTGGCTGGGGCAAAGTTCTCCAGAAGGCAGTGCATGCTCTGAATCAGCATCCAATAAAAGGTACTGTTTCTCCCATAGCCAGAATTCACGAGTCCAGGAATCAAGGGGTGGAAGTGGAAACGGCACCACTCACCATCACCCCTAGTGATCCACTAGTAAAATTTTTTCTTCCTCTTCCCATGACTTTACGTTCTGCTAGCCTAGAGGTCTTAGTTCCAGAGGGAGAAATGCTGCCACGAGGCAACACAACAACAATTTCATTAAACTGGAAGTTAAGATTGCCACCTGGACACTTTGAGCTCCTCCTACATTTAAGTCAACAGGTTAAGAAGGGAGTTACAGTGTTGGCTGGGGTAATTGACCCAGGCTATCAAGATGAAATCAGTCTACTACTCCATAAGGGAGGTAAGGAAGAGTATGCATGGAATGTAGGAGATCCATTAGGACATCACTTAGTACTACCATGCCCTGTGATTAAGGTCAATGGGAAACTACAACAGCCCAATCCAGGCAGGACTACAAATGGTCCAGACCCTTTAGGAATGAAGGTTTGGGTCACTCCACCAGGAAAAAAAGCCATGACATGCTGAGGTGCTTGCTGAAGGCAAAGGTAATACAACATGGGTAGTAGCAGAAAGTAGTCATCAATACCAGCTATGACCACATAACCTGTTACAGAAATGAGGATTGTAATTGTAATGAGTATTTCCTCCCTCTTTTGTTAAAAACATGTTTGTGCATGTATATACCTGTACTAAGAAAATAGGTTCATTTTATTTTATTTTTCATCATGTGGCATAGATTTATTGACTTCATGTCAGTATTTAAGTATTGTTAAGTTCATGTAATAGCATTTAGGTTGGTGATTGGTGTGTTTCCGGTTGTACGAAGGATAGTTGTATTATGTTAGGCATAATTATGACCTTATTATTGTCTTTATTTGAAGATTATGTATGATCTCAGGAGATGTGTATGGGTTCAAGTTGACAAGGGATGGACTTGTGATGATTAATACTGAGTCTCAACTTGATTGGATTTAAGGATACAAAGTATTGATCCTGTATGTCTGCGAGGGTGTTGCCAAAGGAGATTAACATTAGATTCAGTGGGCTGAGAAAGGCAGACCCACCCTTAATCTGGGTGGGCACCATCTAATCAGCTGCCAGTGCAGCCAGAATATAAATGCAGGCAGAAAAACGTGAAAAGTCTAGATGGGCTTAGCCTCCAAGCCTACATCTTTATCCTGTGCTGGCTGTTTCCTTCCCTTGAACATCAGACTCCAAGTTGTTCAGTTTTGGGACTTGGACTGGCTTCCTTGCTCTTCAGCTTGTAGAAACCCTATTGTGGGACTTTGTGGTCCTGTGAGTTAATACTCCTTAATAAACTGTATATATATAGGAGTTCCCTCCATTATGGAGGGAATATGTGAGTTCATTTCGAACAGGTTGAGTTTGAGGTAGTTGTGCAAATATATATATATAATTATTTTTATTTTAATATATAAAATATATTTTTATTTTAATATATAAAATATATTTTTATTTTATATATAAAATTATTAAGGAGGTAATTCCTTAAGATAATTATTGGCATTCCTTAATAAAGGTATTTATTCCTCAATAAAGGTAATTATTGGTATTCGTTAATAAAGGTAATTATTTCCTTACTAAAGGTAATATATATATATATGAGTTTATTAAGGAGGTAATTCCTTAACAAAGGTAATTGTTAAAGGGAATATGTAAGTTCATTTTGAACAGGTTGAGTTTGAGGCCCTAGCCTCTCTCAATGTCTCCTCTGACCCAATACCCTCTCTCTCTGGTAATATATTTCCAAAATTTCAAATGTTTTCCATAGCTGTATTTATAGCCCAGATGGGTCCTCAAGATTTAGGCCAAGAATAACCCACCACCTACCTGTTGGACATCATCACTTGGAATTTGCACAAGTACCTCAAACTCAACTAATAGTGTGTATATTTATATAAAAAATTGTATAAAATATAATATAAAATTTATATTATATAAAACATAATATACATTAAACATATATCTAAAACATTTATATATTTAATATATTTATTTAATTATTCAATTATTTAATTAATATATAATATATTATATATCATATAATCTATAATATATTATAGATAATATATTTATATAATATATGATATATATTTAATATATTATATAATAACTATATTATTTATATATAATAGCTATTCATTAGCTCCCTCATTTTTAAAGATGAGAAAACTGAAACTCAAAAGTGAACTATACAAGCCCAAGTGGGTGACTTCATTCAGATTCCAAGGATAACTGAGGCTCAGGCCTTTCTCAAGCGTGTAGCTTGAGTTGATGGTAATATCATCAATGGAACCCAAGAAGACATAAAAAGGAGTCCATTATGGAGGGAATATGTGAGTTCATTTTGAAAGGTCAAGTTTGAGGTACTTGGGTGAATTCCAGGTGGTGATGTCCAACAGGTAGGTAGTGGGTTATTCTTGTCCTAAATCTTGAGGGCCCATCTAGGCTGTAAATACAGCTATGAAAGACATTTGAAATTTTGGAAATATATTACCAGAGAGAGAGTATTGTGTCAAAAGAGACTTTGAGAGAGGCTAGGGCACTGGGGTATACCAGAACTTCAATTGGAGATGAAAGGGCATGAAGGAGAGAGAGAGGTAATAACAGCAATGTGTGATACAACTAATTTCCATTATGTATTCTAAATTCATATATTTCATGTCTACCATATGTCAGGCTCTGCACCAAGTTCTGACCATGGAGCAGTGAACATAATGGACCTAAAAGCTACAAACTCTGCCTTCATGGCTCTCACAGTCCTGTGGGAAAAAAATAAGTAAGCCAGATAACCATGAAGGTCTTTATAGGTTCTATGAGAGCATAGTCTGTGTGGGTGAGCAGTCTGTGGGGTCAGGGAAGACCTAGTTATATCAATGGTATGTCAGTTACAATCTTGGTCATTATAGAAATGGTTTTGGAAATTGTTTTACTCATTTTTATAAAATGCTCCTATGCATATTTCATGTATTTCCCCAATATCCTTTGAGGTAAGCAAAGGAGTTATAAATCTCACTTTAAAGATGACGAAATTAGTTAGGAAATTTATCCATGGTCATAAACTGATAGAACCTAAATCAGGAATATAGATTCTAATTACTCTTTGATCTTATGTGCCACTAACACCATTTTTCTGCCTCCCACAGAGGACTTAGGAAGCAACAGCAGAGCTCTTTTCCTCTCTGTTGGGGCAGAAAGGCGAGGAGAGTAAACTCATCAGTCTAGAAAATCTTGTGCTTTGCTACCGATTCTTAGCATAAAAGCCATACATTTATAATAGAAATAAATAGTCAAGTTTCTAGGAACATTAACTTGTCTACCTAACAAGAATGTAGTACTGTCTTTTGGATGACTTGAAAGTCATCTGAAGAAACCTTGTCTCATGATGGACTATTTGTCATGGGCTCTTATTTGTCAGGTTCACAAACAAAATATTACTGTTCCAGGAGTCAGCAAACAAGTCTGCCATAGCTTGGGGAGAACGAGAACGTAAGTCCAAGTTTCCAGTTCCGAGTTCTTCTAAGAACACAAGTCCAAGTTCCATGTCTCTCTAAGGGGAGTGGTGAAGTCAAGACACACAGGTCGAAACAGAAGATGAGAGAAAACATGACTGCAACATTTTTAGTCTTTTTCCTCAATATTGACTCCAGTTGTGCCATCTTCTTAGCTTTTACAATCCTTTCTAGCATACTTTCTACCCTTACATAAACAACAACAAAAAAAGCTTTTTTTTTTAAATTCAGTTCCCTGTGCAACCAGAAACTCCTCCCTAGTAAGTTTGATTGAAGAATGTATTCCCAAACAGCTTTGCACTAGAGTTTCCAGGGAGCAAATGAAGACTTCCATGAGAGCCTTCATTTCTAAAAATACAAAGGAGTTGTGTGTGTGTGTGTGTGTGTGTGTGTGTGTGCGCGCCTTCCTAAAGTAAAATCAGACATAAAGATTATAAAAACAAGAAAATCTGAAGACGTTTTTATTGTTGTTGATAATTTTTTACTATTTAATGCCAATAATATATTATTGTATTCTTATGTTAAAAAATTCAAATAAAAAACATACATGCAAAAATAAATTCAGAAGTCCTTTGTATTTACACATCTCCTTACTCTCCATTGTTCACAGCTTTGTATTCAGCCTTTTGTTCTACTCCTATTCTATATATTTGAACACATATATGCATACTCATATGTAGTTTTTGAGTTTTTCATAAATAAATCATCTTTACAAGTTGCTCTGCAACTCGTGTTTTTCAATTTAATGTCTTGAAAATCCTTACCAGTACATACAGAGCAATCTCATTCCTTTGTAAGAACTGTTTAGTATTCCAAAGTATAACTAATACCTAATGTGTTTTCTTCCTAAAACTTTGTTTTGCCATTAGATAGTTTTTCACTAAAACCATGCCATCTTTAGTGGACTTCATTCTAACTTTCTGTGTCGAAACTGGCCCCTAAATACATTAAATCCAAGTGCTTGACATTAGAAAGGCAGCCTAGTAAAGCAGGATGGAAGTTTCTATTTATTATTTTTATTTTATTCCAGAGCTTTACATTTATAGAGATGAAATCTGTGACACCTGAAAAGTAATACCATAGAAAATCCATATTTTAATATAATTGATTAATTTTCAATTACAGCCTCACATAAAAGAAAAAATATATATAATGATTTGTTCACCTTGAAATAGCATTCATAAATTACCTGTGATGGAAAATGTTTTATTGCTACAAAGTATACAGAGTATGTAATTTTAACCATTATAAACAATACATTTTCTTTAGTGTTTAAACTTTCAGATTTTATAAAGCTCTGAAGTACTCCCTTATAGCCAAACACCTTATCTCGGATTTCTTTGAGAAATTATTTCAGGATGATTTTTGCTCTCAGGCATCTGTCCTCAGAGAGAAATGACCCTCCAGCCCTAGAAAACCATCATTGTTTGAAGTTAACATGTGAAACCCACTAAATAGGAATACATTAATGATTCAAAGCCAAATCCCTACCTTATTCTCTTCCAGTCCACAGTTTATTTTCAGATCTCATTCAAACCATTGAAAAGTAATGGAATTCTGCATTGAAGAAAACCTCAAAATTATAACCAGAAAACCAGAGTTGTACATTGAGGATGCGAGAAAGGGGCAGTTGACAATCTATGACTTGCTGTCTAAAACCACACATGAAAAACAAACAAACAAAAAAGACCACAAGATCAGAAAAACTGATTGTTTTATTAGCCAGTCGTTGACCAAGAATTGATGGCCCCAGGGTCAACTACATAGAGAATAATAGAAAATCATTAGAGGCAGACCTTGTCTCACTTCCCTAACTCTAACTTTGCTGCAAATCATATGAAAGTAATAAATATAAAGCTTTTGTGGTTATATTAATATGAATCAAAATAATGCTTTATTGTCATCTTTCCAAGAAAGTTATGGCCAAGACTAGACAAACAAATGTTTGTTAATCTTTTCTCACTCCCTCCATTTATTCCTTCCTTCCTTTTTCCTTTGTTTATTCTCTCCTTTCTTCTTTCTTTCCATCCCTCCTTTTGTCTTTTCTTTTTTTCAGTCCTATAGCACAATGCTTCTCAACCTCAACACTATTGGCATTTGAGGCCAGATATATAATATAGTTCTCCTGTGGGAACTGTCCCATACATAAAAAGTTTAGCTGCATCCCTAGCTTCTATCCACTAGATGCCAGTTGCACCTGCTCAATTGTGACAACAAAACATTCTACAGATATTGTCAGTTTCAGGCAAAATAATCCCCAGTTATAAACTAATGTTGTAGCATTTATTGGATGCTATGGTTTGAAGGTGTTCCCCAAATTTCATGCATTGGAAACTTAATCCTTAAATTCACATGATGATTAGAGGTGGGGCCTTTGGGAGGTAATGAGGATTAGATAAGGTGATCAGCAGGATCCCTATATGGGACTGGTAACTTTATAAGAAGAAAAAGAGAGAACTGAGCTGACGTGCACACTCTTTCTCTCACCATGTGATAGCTTACACCATGTTATGACACAGCAAGAAGGCCCTCGCAAGATGCTGGCACCATGCTTTCAAATTTCCCAACCTCCAGAACTGTGAGAAGTAGATTTTTTTCTATATAAATTATCCAGTTTCTGGTATTCTGTTACAGCAACAGAAAATTGACTAAGTCATTAAGTATGACATCTACCACAGCAAAATCCTAATCCAACCCACCCCATCCACACACCTTGCCAGCCTGTGAATGGATGTTCCCTGACACTACTTGTACCAGGCAGTTCCTCCTCCACCACTATTCCCAGTATCCTGCTCACCCCCAGGAGTGAGACTAGAACAGAATTGTTAACAATAAAAATAATTACCAGGAACTGCTCTAAACACTATAACATACTTTAACATAATCTCCTTATGATTCAATTTCTTATCTGTGAAGAGGAGATAATAATAATAACTACTTAACGAGATTGTTGTGAGAACTAAATGAATTCATGTATCTAAAGCACTTGGTTTGGTTTGGCACTTAATAAGCACTATATTAAGTGTTAATAATTTTTAGGCTTATTGTGGTTCTCATCCTCTCATTTAAGCCTCACTACTGCCCTAGTGAACAATGAGAGTGGGATGCAAATATATATCTGTCCAATATTGGAGCTTAGACTCATAACCATTAATATTTTCTCTAAAGGAGAGGTAATAAAAGTGACATATTAAAAGAAACATCTGTAATCTTAAATTTTCTAGTATCCAGATCTTAAACAATAAAAAGAAACAGGCAAAAGTAATTGTATTTTATTTTAACCCAATATATCTAAAATATTATAATTTCAGCTTGTAATTAATATAAAAATATTAATGAGATATTTTACTTTTTTGGTCTGTGTCTTCAAAATCTGGTGCTTTCAGCACATCTCAGTCTGAACTAGCCACATGTGGCTAGGTTACTCTGTTGGACAGTACAGGGTTAGACTAAGGAAAGAAGACAGATAAGGACACCATACATGTGAAGAGTTCCTGCCCCACATCACGTTAGATATGTGTGTGAAAGTCTTACTTTCTTCATGAAATTACAGTCCTCTTTAATGCAAAGTCTGTAGCTTGTTGGTCATTGTATAGCTCACACAATTGCAAGTGCTCTATATTTATCAAACAGCAGCACGAATGCAAAATGAATAAATGCATAAATGGGAAGAATGAAATAAAATAAAAACCAAATGGCAGACTGCATATTTTTTTTCATCTCAGAAAAGCAAAAGAGTTTGAAAAATCCAAAGCCTCTCTAGGAAGATCATTTGGCTGTTAAGAGAAGAGTGTCAGAGCTGTAACAGATGTACAGCCCGAGTCTCCTGCTGTCAATCTGATAAGATCCTAAATGTTTTTACTTTTGTAACATGTACATTAAAAAATTTTTTAGGTATTCACATCCTCCTGTATAAAATTCTTTTTAAACTCTGTTGAGGATAGTGTTTACATAAAATCATTTTAGGAAATTTTCTAGAAATAATGGCTAAAGAATGGACAATTGATACAAATGCTAAAATCTGGATTGAGAATAACATCAGAAGTTTGAACCTCAGTTACCATTTGGTTAAAGGGTGACTAAATATTATCAGTTTTTTGTTTTTTGTTTTTTTGGTTTTTTGGCTATTTTGAGCCCTATTCCTTAGACAGTCTGGTCCTTCTTAAACTGTAAGACCCAAACCAGGCACAATATTCTAGACAGTCTAACAAGTACAGGTTACAATAAAATTATTAACTCTCTTTAAAAACTTTGCAGTTATAAATCTGTTCATTATGTGAAATTTTTAAAGCTTATACTGTCAACTCACTTCTGTAGATCATTTTCATATGAATTAATCAATCACTGCTCAGGTTTTACATGTGGATATGTGCACATGAATACACATACAAGTACTTAAACATGGTGTCATATGAATTCTTATTAGACTTTATCTTTTTAGTTTTAGCGCAGATTTTCAGATTTTTAGATCAAAATTTATTATTCTGACATTTACTACATTAGCTATTAGCTAACATTCCTAGCTTTATGGCAATCACCAATCTGAGGGCCCATCCATATCTTCTTCAAGTGTTCACAGGAATATTAAACAAAGCAGAATTTAGGAGGCTCACAAATTCCGTGTGTGTAAGAATCACCCTTGGGAGCTTTTTTAAAATGCACACTTCTGGGATTCTCCCTCAGAAATTCTGATTCAGTAGGTCTGGATAGGGCCTAGAAACATAATTTTTCAAGAAAGCACCTGTGGAAATAAATGAAGAACACCCAAATGAGAATAAGCAGAGGAATCAGCCACTGTCACTTGCATTTGGCAGAGACTCAAAGTTAGGTAGAGGGAGCAGGAAAGCACTAGAGTGGAAAAAAGAAGGCGGCTTCAGATATGCCCTGATTGGTGGCTGTTGGTATGGGGACGCTGTAGAAGGGTGCAGAAAAGCAGAGCATCCCATGTGATTGATTAGAGTGCATGATTGGTTGGGGTGCCTGATTGATTAGGGTGCATATTTAGCTTTCTCCATTTGATCTTAACTTGGACACGGTGACAAAAATTAGAGAAGTTGTCAGTCATTAATCAAGTCCTGGCCATTTATGGTTGATTTTGCTGGTGTTACTGTTTGGCTTCCTGGACTATTGTGTACAGATAATAGTCTAACTTCCTAGACTGGTTACCATAGGCAGTAAATTGGCTTCCTGGGCTGGTTGCTGCAGATTGTAGATTGGAGTTCTTTCTTATATACATAGTCTGACAATTGTCCATTTGTATATTGTCTCTTACATGCCAAGAAATCCCAATATAGGAAGTTCTCAAACATACCATGCTAGATATTTAAAGCTCTTTATTCTTATCATCCTGGTTAACTCTGATTAAACCATGTTCTCAGTTAGTTAACATTTTCTTGCCTGACTCCAGTTTATAAGAATATTAAGATAGAATGACCAATTGGAGTCATAATCATTTATTTGTATAATCCTTCTCAATGTGTTTTTATATTCTTTTTCACATTTAATATTCATATCACCTTCATTTATAAAGGGCATAATTATGTGCACTGAAACTAATGTATTCTATTTACATGTGATATCTTGCTTATTAGATTCAAGATAAGTTACACCTGTAAAACATAAATGGCCAAAGAACAGCCCAGGAAGTTTATTTCATGTATTAGGGAAGAATTTATCCCAATATAATCATGGAAAAATATAGATTTAATCTAATAAAATTCCTGACACTGTATATCTGTTACAATGGCAACGAAAATAAAACTGACAACAGGAAGCACTGATGAGAATGCAGGGTAATGAACACTCTCGTGTATGTTGGCATGAGTAAAAAATGGTTCAGCCACTTAGAAGACATTTTGGAGTTTTCTTACAAAGTTAAATATTCACCTATTATATGTCCCAGCAATGCTACTACTAGGTATTTACTCTAGAGAAAAGGAAAAAATAACGTGATCATTTATAGCTGCTTTATTCATAAATGCCCCCAAACACCCCAGATGCCCTTTAATGGGTGAGGATATGAGTAAATTGAGTTATATTCATACAGTAGAATACTACTCAGCATTAGAAAACACTATTTGTTCAAGAAATAGCAAAGATAAACCTCAAATATACTTTGCTAAGTGAAAGGCTATAGTGTATATGGATGCATTTATATGACATTCTAGGAAAGACAAAACTATGATGAAAAATAAGAAGATCCATCCAACGATTGACAGGGTCTTGAAAAGTAAGAGGGACAGAAAACTACAAAGGAATTGTGATGGTGAATACATAATTCCATACATTTGTAAAAATTCATGGAACTGTATACCACAAAGAGGAAATTTCTGCTGTATGCAAATTACATAAGTCAAGCAAGATAGAGGGAGAACCCGAGATGGGATGCAATCTATGACAAATGAATCTAATTGTACCATAAATTAATAATATAAGCACACAGGAATGGGTGGGGAAGAAAGGAGTCGACCTAAGTGACTTTGGGAAATAGTGATTAGACTGGATAATATAAGGCCAAAAACAAAGAACTGTACACAACAAATACAACACACTAATTGGTAAATTTATTTCTCACTGGGGTATTGGTTAGCAATTATGCAATTACTTTATATGTAGACCAGCATCAAACAAATACACAAATACATTGTAGATAATAAAAACAAAAATCTGGAGGCCCTATTCTTGAAAAAAGCAAGGCAAAATTTGCCAAGTAGATAAAATACAAATTGTTTGTGTCTAGGATATCGGGAAACAAAAAGTTTGCAGCATGAAATTTGGGTCCTAGACAATAACAAATTAATATAAGGGAACTGGGCATTTCTAAAGATGATAAAAAAATAATGCAGCTGTATTTCTTTCTGCTTTTGATTTAGAGTCTACCACAAAAGTGGTAAAGGGTAAGATAAAAAATATAATAAACTGATACAATTATTTCAAAATAGTAGCAATAAGTAAAATCATCAATCAAAAAATGTTACAGCTGTAAACCACCATATAGCAAGATCCTATTACTATCTGCTGTTGAAGTCAGCATACTGATTACAACAAAAGATAGCAAAATATATAAGTGCCCAATGATCAATGATGATGACTTTTCTGGCATTTGTGTGTTGTCAAAAGAAAATAAGAACCATTATCTTATTACCAGGATAAGCTTGCTCCTTTTCTTTTCAACAGTCTTGGTGTAGACCAAATGAAGCAAGCTGTATTGCAGGATTATTTTCAACATGTCGTATGTAAGGATCTTCCTCCTCCTCTCATTTAACTTTATGTTTCAGAGATAGCACCTGCTCTACATAGTTGCTTTACCACCTTTTACAGCATGTGTTGATGATTTGTACTCTCCTCAGTACTGAGAGCAGTCACTGAAGTTTCTGAGTCCTGTATCCTATTTTGAATCACTCTTGTTCTCATTTAAAATAGAATTAATGAGTGTTTTGTAATTCAATGATAGTTGTGCTATGTAGAGCCCATGGTTTTTACCGGAAAGGCAAAGGGCATGGCAATTAACCCACAATACTTGAAGAATCACTGCCTTGAAGTCAGAATTTTGAGTACTGATCTTGCCACTTCCTTCTTGTGCACAATAAACTTGCTTTCTCTTGGCCTGTTCCTTTGGCTTGCAGATGCTGATGATAATCCCTTCCCTGCTCATTTCATAGGGTTGTCTTGAGGATAAAACGAGATTGTAGTGGCATTAACACTTTGTAATCTCACTACATTAAAAACTACACAAATGAGAGCTGCTATGAAGACTACAGAAGAAAATTCTTGACACAAATAAAAATTAAAGAAAAACTATTTTTATATTGATAAAAACATTAGGTAATGTTTTTGTCGATTTGCTACATTGATCAAATGTTGTGATTCTGAAAATCTTCCATAGGACTATTAAAATGCCTTCTTCCAATCATAAAATATTTAATACTAAAGGGAAAAATGCAAATAAAGTATAGCATAGTAATTTAAATAATTTGCAGGTATCAAAAATAATTTGCAGGTATCAAAAAATTAAATAATTTGCAGGTGACAAAATGTATAATTATGATTGCAAAATTGAAGTCATGAGACCCCTCCTATTTCCTTCACTAAAAAAAAATAAATAAACAAACAAAAAAACTCAAATTCATTCACACACAGATATTGGGAATTTTCTTATCCCCCAAAGTGTACCACTGGGTTATTAACAGAGTATTAAGACCATGTATAAAAGTAATGAGTTGTTAATGGCAGGTTTCTGTCATCTGGGAAAGACTGGTTTCTTTCAATTACACCAGGTAGGCAATTACACATTCTTAAGACATAAAGCTACAAACTGTTTTTGTCACGTTAATGAAAGCAAAGGAAACAAGGAGTCTTTTGTTGATTCTGGAGAACACATGATACAAAGAGAAAAACAATGGTCAGGAGGGCTTCTTTCTAGTTCCAGTTCTGCCCTGTTATTAGCTGCTCTGGACCTCGAATTTCTTCACCTGTTACACTTGCCCTACCTACTCCAGAGAGAGAGAGAGAAAGAGAGAGAGAGTACGTGTGTGTGATGTGTGTAAGTGAGAGAGAGGGAGGGAGGGAGGGAGGAAGACAGAGATATCAACTGAAGTTAACATGAAAGTGCTTAAATAGTAGAATTTTTCAAGAGTGAGATTATAATTTTACATTCTGGAACTATTTGCACCACACAGTAAACCTGGCGGTTGAAATAAAAATGTATCTATAATCTAAAGATTAACATCTTTTTTCAAAGCAACCCATCTAATATATATAATATATATATTTATATATTATATATTTATATATAACATATATTATATATTAATATATATTATGTATATTTTTATATATATATTATTTCAATCATTTTGGGGGAACAGGTGGTTTTTGTTACACAGATAATTTCTTTAGTGGTGATTTCTGAGATTTTGGTTCATCCATCACCCAAGAAGTGTACAATACACCCAATGTGTAGTCTTTCATCCTTCACCCTGCTCCACCCTTTCCCCCGAGCCCCCAAAATCCACTATATCGTTCTTTTGCCTTTGAGTCCTCATAGCTTATCTCCCCTTATAAGTGAGAACATAAGGTATTTAGTTTTCCATTCTTGAGTTACTTCTCTTAGAATGGAGTCTCCAACTCCATCCAGGTTGCTGTGAATGCCATTATTTCATTCCTTATAATTGAATAGCATTCCATTATGTATATATGATCTATACATAATAATATACATTATATATTGATATGTATGATATATACATAATAATATACATTATATATGATATATATATCACATTTTATTTATCCACTCATCAGTTGATAGGCATTTAGGCTGGTTACATATTTTTGTAATTGTGAATTGTGCTGCTATAAACATGTGTATGCATGTGTCTTTTTCATATAATGACTTCTGTCGTGGAGAACTGTTAAAAATTTAACTTCTATCATGTCTTAAAAAAACATCAGTTCCTATTCTGGAGGAGTGCTATCCCTGATCAGAGGAATCCGCTTCTGCATCTCTGCTCCTCATCTCAGCACAGTGCTGAGCAATTGAAGTACAGTTTGGTAACTTTCTCTTCCTGTATCAGCACTCTCTAGAGAATGTGGATGTCCTATTTATTGTTCTAGGTCACCACAGCAGCAGCCCACCAATTCTCCATGTGTCAGTAGCCTGGACAGGACTTAGATGCTTGAGAAGGACACCATCACTCTAGACCTTAACTTCCTCACCTGATAAATGAGAATAAGTTAGAATATATCTTTAGTATCTTCCTTAAAATTCCATACCCATATTTAGAACCAACAAGAAAGAAAAAAGCCTTTTTTGGCCCCATGTGGGAAATGGTCTTGTGACCCCTGCAGATCATCAGAGCCACTCTGTGTAAGGAAGCTTCTGAGTCTCTCCCAGGAAGAAACCCACATTTTGTGGGGCCCAAAGTTTATACCATTGCTGTAAAAGATTCTTGTTGAAAAAGCATACAATATTTTGAATACAAAATTAAATACAGAGGTAAATATCTATTTATAATGAGAGATAAAACGTAACAAAAAAATGCCAATTTTAAAATGTTAGAAAATAAAGCAAACATCATAAAATGAAAAAATCATAACGATTTTATTACTTAATTGCTAACCTACTTCTATAACACTTTTTCCTACCCTTTTGACACTATGCTCTTTCCTTCTTTGTGTGACAGTGTAGTATTTAAACTATTTACATGAAGACATTATAATGATAACTCAATCTTTTCTCTCTCACAGCTAACAAAAAGTTATTTTTTATTATTGATGGTTGAGATGCACAAAACATGTGACTTCACACACAGATATATACTTTGTAGTACTGTTGTTATCAGTGTGTGCCCTAAAAATGCAAGGATTCTGAAAACCTCGCTTTATGGTTTATTACTATGAATGTTACACTGCTGCATACATTTCTGTTGTGGTAAGGCTTTGATAAGACCAAATATTCCAATTATAGCTTTGTTCATCTGATGAATTGAAGAAGTACCTCTGCAAGCTAGATCTGTTATTAGGATAGCTAACAATAACTTCATTATACATGAAAGTGGCTTTAAATCACATAAATATGTTTCACTGAACACAAATTAAATGTATCCCTAATTCAACTTTCAGTTAGCTCAATTCAAATAATGTCTATCCTCATTCTAATGTCACCTGTCAGGAGGAAGAGTGCTTTGCAGGAAAAGCAGTAGAAAGATAAAGAGGATTTAACACAGAGGCTGGAAACATCTTAATTTTAAAATCTGATAAAACTTCACACACAAAAAAGACTTTTCTCAGGGCTTTGGAAGGCACCATGTGAGTTCCCCTGATGGTTGTGTCTAATTGGCTTTATAGCACATCTTTCTTCATCCTCCAATTGTCCCCAGACCAGCAGCCTGAGCAGAACACAAATCTAGACTATGGCTCCAAAAGAAGACACTGGAAGCTGAAACTGGAAAATCACATGAAAGAGCAAAGTCCAGGAGTTTCTGCAACAACTCCTAAATGTAAGATGAATGAAGTCACCGCCTCCATCTTGCATTAAAGACAATATGAAAATAGGCATTTTTTTTCCCTAGACAGAAAAATAGGAAATGAGCAAGACTAGGCTATCATTGGATACTGTCAAAGGGGCCAGAGACTCTCTTGCACTAGAGCCTACTGCCTACTGCCAATTGCAAATGCAGTGAGATTATTGGAAGCCAGGATGAAATTAGTGATGTCTGTTAGGACATATGGGAAAGTGATACTATATGACCAGATATTTAACACTCGTGCTTTGAAAAGTCAATCCAAATCACAGCATACAGGTGAAGTGAGTTGGAGATAATCTATAGAGATTCAACCTACTTTCTGAATAAAAACAGTCATCAAGAGACCAAAAATAATCCTTTAGTAAGTAAGAACAAATGAAGAATACAATTCCAATGAAAAACTGTATGTATGTCCAAGTCAGTTATATACTAAGGGAAATTTAAAAGTAGCATAATCAAGGAAGAAAAGACTTCCCTCTCTCCTGGTTTTGAGGAACTCAATGGTATGGGCAGGTAAGTCAGTAGTAGTTATGTTCTGTTCATTAGACATAAGGAGGATTTGCAGATACTCATAACTCATGAATGCAGAAAAATTGGAAGAACCTGGAAAATCTTCTAGTTCTAACAGATAAAAAGATAGAACATAATATCTGCCCTGACAATTCATATATGTGGGTAGAAAAGTATAATATATTAGGTCATAGACTTTCACATGAGATTTGCTTACAGTAATTTTATTGGGGCATTCCCTCAGGAACAACACTTGCAATGAAATGAGGAAAGCAGAATGGTGCAGAGGGAGAAGTTAATCTGCATTGCAGTTGCAACAGAGCCCTTAGCCAATTTTGCAGAATCCTCTGGGGCTGAGACATTCCTTCAGAGTTGTTCTTCAGTGAACAGTGGGATCTTTGAACTACCACAGTAAACCAGTCATTGGATAGAGGTTGTCCCTGGGGTGGAGTGTCTAACCTTGGTGGGGTAGGGTGTACGATTTTGGGTGAAGCAGCTCCCTGCAGATCAAGGGCAGTTCCTGGAAAAGACTCAGCTATGAGTTCTCTGCAGCCAACACTCCCAGTAGCCAGTGGTATAAACATCATCATCCTAAAGAGGCAAATCTGGGCAGCATGTTAAAGTGTCCACTACAGACAACAACATGAAGAAATAAAGTAAAATTTAGAGCAGCATTCTAAGCTCCAGAATCCTTTAGCCTTAGTTGATGGATCAATTTCAAGAAGAGTGGCAGAGAGAGCAGAGAGAAAGCATCTTTCTGATCATCCTCTCCTATGTGAGTCTCTTCTGAATCAAGATCACATGGCTCTCAAAACTTCTTGTTAAAATGTTCATATGTCCCTTGAAAATTGTAAGGCACTGATCTAAAGGTACCAAGGACCACTTTTGAGAAGAGAACAAAGTTAATGCTATATTTAGATGGACCATGCACATGCTGCCAACAGGTGTTCTCACTAGAAAATGACAATGGAGGCTTATGTTTCACCAAAGGGCATTGTGGGGGCCATGGCTACCCTAGAAGATGACAAACTGCAAAAGTCACCTAAGGGAGTGAGAGAGCATTTCACTCAAATTTCCTATTCCTTCCTATTTTACTAGGCCAGCCCTGCTGCTCCTGTCCTGTTTTGAATATTCTATTTCTGTTTAACTACATTCTGTGATTTCTGTCCCCTGATAGCAGATGCTTGGCAAACTCTGTGGGCAATTGAAGGATTTGTTTACCTTTGCTCTGAAGCTCTGTTACACTTTTTCTTGCATATTCCCATACAAGCAACAGAAGGAAAATAAATGCATAATGTAGAAAAGCAACTACCATTACCTCAAAAATAGGCTGGTTCGATATGTGTTTTCCCTTAACTGCAATTAAATATTTTTTATAATAGTGAATGCCAAATAAGTGCAATGGTCCAAGAGAAAATAGAGAAAACGAATGCCAACAGCTGCCATGTGGCAATCCCAGTTGTATTTGGATATAGTCATTAACTTTTCTTCTCTAGAATTTATAGAGAAAATAATGTTATTCCTTCATATTATTCAGAAATGTTGCAAATTAAGTCTCTGTCAAGTGAATCCAAGATTTGCATACAAAATTGTGGAATTAGGAATTTAGCTGGGTGAAATTGAGGAGATTCCTCTGCTTTTCAAAATATATTCAGTCATTTTCCAAAGAAAACTGTAGCAAGTGCAGGGTGGAAATCTCTCAGTCAATAGTCTACAGCTTTATAAAGACGATTTTTCCTTGGAGACTATGATCTGAACTACATTATTTCTATTTTCCATATTTCAGTTGAATTTTAAAATTAATTTTCAATTTCTAGACACACAAAACTACTTATTGACTACTAAAACTTCCTTGTTCTCTCTCCTTCCTACCATTGTATCTTTTTATTTTTACACACTCAAATCAATCTTCTAAGGTCCTAAATTTAAGCATACCTGTAAGTTGCTAGCCAAAATTACGTTGGAAAAGATCTGTTTGACTTTATTATTTACATGAAATAAGGATTACTTTGTGTGCCTCCTGCGATGTTTTCTGTTTTTGCTAATAAAAAAAAAAAAATGTGACAAGCAGTTCCTTAATGATTCCTTTCAGTTCACTCTTACTATTTTGCTAGGCATTTATTTCCCAAAGGCTCAGACAGATATTTTTAATTATGAGTTATATACACATATAACCCATAATTAGGCAATTTTGTTCAGCCTGGAGGATTCTGATTATACCCAGCCATTTTATGTTTCAATTCAGTTGGTGTTTTTGCCTTTTTCTCAGAGCACAGGAGATGAGAATGCCCATTCTGGTCCCAATAGGGATTCAGAAAAAGAATAAATACCTAAAACTTAGTTACTCTAAGATTAAGTAGGTATTTGTTCTATAAAATTTCCCTAATCAATTATAACTTTTACTTTGTGGTTTCTGAATTTTTATATCTGCAGTTCACTTCCACACCAGAGTTGGGCCTTAAACTTCTTCCTAATTTCTATTAAGCATGGAAATTGATCATTTGGGATTGTAATTAAACATAAGATTCTCAAGAAAAGAATTCTAGCACAGAGATTTTCCTATACACATGTTAGATAACACTTAATGAAGCATTTTATATCCTGTTAAAACTTCATACCATGCAGTCTGTGTATAAAATGGTTAGTGAAATGGTTTTATATTTTTAAAATTATATAACTTCTCATCTAAATAACAAAGTTGGGACTGACACATAAAACAAACAGGCCACAGGCAAGTATTGTGTGATATGTATTACTCTTAGTCATTACATTAATATTAATAATATTCATAGGGAATTAAAGTATTAATGTTTCATAAGACTTTAAAAAGTCATATTATTGCAATAATTAAATAACAGAAAACACAATGAATGTGGGACTCAAGCTGAATGCAAACAGTATTTAAACAGGTATGTTTCAGTTTTGCTGTAGTGGTATACACTCACAATTTGGCTTAGTTTTTTTGTTCTAGCTATGTGAAATAACCCAACCAATTTTCTTCTTTGCAGACAAAAGGAATATTTTGTGCAGTAAAGTTTTCTCTTCATCTGAACTGAAGAAACTTTCCCTCTTCCCCTTTCCTAATCTGTCTTTTAAAAGCCACATTTTAGCCCAGACTTCAGTGAATAACACTGCTAGGGAAACAAGAGTTTTTTTTAACTCCAAAAAGACAACTTTCTTGTGCTTTCTCTCACACAATCTGGAGGATTTTTAATTACAGAGCATTACTAGCCTTATCATAGACACATCCAACCACATCCTCTGTAGGGATTAAAATTGTGCCCAAGGTACTTTCTCTGCAGATGTATTATGCTTGAAACAATATAAACGAGTCATGATATTCCTGATTGTGTAACAGAAGGTTGAAACACACAGCAACAGCAGAAGTCAGGTGATCCCACACTGATTCTTTAAACTTACTTCTTTTAACACTTGATAAAATTAAATATTTGCTGTGATCAACTAGGCACTCAAACATGATTTATTTGGCTTAAGCCATCTGCATGCTTCATTCACATATTCATTAATTCAGGGCCTGCCTCCTGGGCTCTTGTGACATGCCAAGACATTCCTATCTTCTCCATCAATAGTTTTCTGTTCCATTAGTCAGTATGGGCTAGGCTGGGCTGTGGTAACAAACTAAGGTTAAAATCTCAATAGCTAGACAATATAAAGATAGATTTCTAACTCATATAAAGTCTAGTGGAAATCAGGTGACTCTCTAAGGCATCTAATCTAGCCTCCAGAGAGTGACTCAGTAACCCAGCTACATCTATCTCATGGTTTTGCCATCTCAGCATTAATAGTGGAAGAGATTACCTAGAGATCACACTGTTGCTCTTCTGTGCTTTGGCCCAGAAATGATACAGGCATTTGCCCTTCCAGTCTATTGGTCAGAACTAGTCATACATTTATGGGATCTGCAACCAGGGAAGGTGGCCCAGGGAGTATATCTGCTGGTAGAATTATTGTTATAGTCACTACTTTGCCACCATAAAACTAGTTGCCTAAGAAATTATAAGTCAATCTCTTTTGACTCTTTAAGTGAAAAGAGTACTTGAAACATCAACATCACCATCACCATTTATTGAAGTGATTTTGTTTGTTTTAATGAAATAAGTGTAACTATTGTGTTAGGTAATTAAATAGCTTATATAATTTGAACCTTCATCATTAGCTGCAGTGCAGTGGTGCATTCTCAGCTCACTGCAACCTCCACCTTCCGGGTTCAAACGATTCTCCTGCCTCAACCTCCCAAGTAGCTGGGATTACAGGTACTCACCACCACACCCAGCTAATTTTTGTATTTTTAGAGGTTTCACCATGTTGCCCAGGATGGTCTTGAACTCCTGACCTTAGATGATCCACCCACGTTGGCCTCCCAAAGTGCTGGGATTACAGGTGTGGGCCACCACTCAGGGCCATATATTATTCTTAAACTCTTCAGATTTTTAAAAGTTAAACAAAACATTACTTTTAAGTTTCATCTAGAAATGTAAAAATTAGTGTTAACAGATGCAATGCATCTTTTTCCCTTTCAAAGACCCCCAATGTCCCATCTGTATTACTACCAGTAGGTGCTAAAATGACTGTTTATCTTTGGTGATAATTAGTTCATTACTTCTTAATGAATTATTAATATCTGCAATGTTTCTAACCAGGAAACCTAAGGATTAAGGAGAAATCCTGCTCCTTTGTCCTTCTCGTCTTTCATTTACAAGCAATCATTAAATTCTGTCAGTTCTACTTTATCAACATCTCTCAGATCTGTTCATTTCCTGGCTTCTCCATTGTCACAATATCTTATTTCATATTTCTGCCATCTCTCACCTGCATAACTATGAAAACCTCCTAACTTACTTTTCTGAATCTTAGTTTGCACATCTTCAATCTATTCTCTGCTCTTCATCTACAGTTTTGTAAATATACCAATCTAGTTGTTCATGTGCATGTAAATTCAACTGTGGTCACCTAATCATCATCAGACACTAATTTATGTCATACTCTGAGCATAGAATACCAAGGCTTAATATGTCCTGCTAACCTCTCCAGCTTCATTACTGCCAACCTCATCTACAGTGCCTATTGAGATCTAATCATTCTCAGAATCACACTTCTGCCATTATTGGAGAGCTTCACTATATCTCCTTATGTCTGAAATATTCTGACTTCATGGCTCCCACTCCCAACTAATTTCTCTTTATTTTGGGGACTTGGTTTAACAGTTATCTCTACATATAAGTAAGGTCCTCTTCCTTCAAACTTTTACACTTTGTGCTGGCCCATCATATAACTCTCATTGCACAAGATGGTAATTTCCTCCTTGTTGTGGGCCTCTTGAGTTACATCAGCATTGGTCAAGGTGTGGTCCAAACAGCACCTTCATCTGAATCACGTGGGGAGCTTGTTAAAATTGTACATCCTAAGATACCACTTTAGATCTACGCAATCAGAATCTCTAGGAGTAAGGGCCGGGACTCCATATTTAAATGAATCATTCAGGTAATTCTAAGCCTACTACATTTGAGGAACTATTACAATAGGGCTGCAGGTCCTCTTGGAGACAGACTGGGGCTTGAGTGTTTTCTTACTGTGCATCTTCTTCTGTTTAGCACGGTGCCTGGTGCGTGGTATGTAAGCAAGAAAGAACTATGGATATTTTAGCCATTTGTGACTTATTGGTCAATATCCCCAGAAACCTGATCTTCATAACTCAACCAAGACTAAGCCTAGATTTAATTGGCTCACTAAAAACATGAAAACAACCTGAGGTTTATGAACTTATCATTAAACTGTAAGTGTTTCTAATTTACCAATCATTGTTTTTTACATGTTTCTATTTAAGCTTTATTTCTAATTGTTATTTAACATATGTGAAATTATAAAAGAAATTCTGTTTTCTAGAATTATTTTATATTTTTATTAATATGAAAGTGTGACATACACATTTTTAAAATTTTATTTTAAAATGCTCTGCTAAAGTTACACTATGTAGTTTTTACACTTAACATGTCTAAAGATATTCCAGATACCTAAGATATTACTATATTTATTTCTAAGATTCATGCATTTATTCATTGGACAAATATTTAGAAAGCACATACTATGTGTCAAGCACAATGTTAGGTATTGCATATACATTGGTAAACAAAAGAGACATAGTAGTTCCTGCCCTTAAGAGTGCATATTAGTATTGGGACACAAGCATTACATAAACAAACAAACATATGTGTTGGTGGAGGAAAGGCATATGTGTACGTATTATACAAAATGTGAAGTTCTGGGAAAGAAATAAAAAGGGGTGTTATGTGGGAATAATAAGATCAAGGGCTTATTTAATGTCTACCCATGGCTTCCCTGGAAAAACAACATTTCTGCTGAAGTTGAAGGATGAGTGAAGTCGTCAATGTCAATGAGAGACAGATGGAACAATAAGTACAAAATCCCTGGGACAGAAACTTAGGCATTCAGGACCTAAAAGAAGCCCAAGGTATTTGAAGGACCACAAGCAAGTGGGGAGGTGGCCCAAGATGAGATTGGAGCCACAGCTTCAGGTCAGGTCAGGATGGACCTTGCCAGCCATGGTAAAAGAATATGAATGCTCTTCTAACAGCAGTGGGAAGTTACACCAGGGTTAAATAGGGTTGATGCATAATTTGATTTTTAAGTTTTAAGACAGCATTCTCTCTGAAGTGTACAGAATTGAATTTAGAAAAGGAAGAGAGTATTAAACAAAGGGATTAGATGGATATTGCAGTTGTTCAGATATGAGAGGGTGGACTCTGGTGATGGCAATTAAGAGAAATGAGCAAACTGAGGTATATTTTGGAGATTATAGCAACAATAACTGCCCATGAGCTTGACACTGCAAGAAAAGGGGATCAAGGTGGGGTTAGCAGGGAGGGAAGTCAAGCTTCTGAGTTGAAAGCTTTGTAGTGCCATCAACTGCAAGCAGGAAGCCTGAGGGAGAGAGAAGCTGGGAAGTAGAGGAGATTACAAGAATTCAGTTTAGGACATGTTAAGGTTGAGACACCTGTGAGACATTTAAGTATAGATGTCAAGTAGGTACTTGATTAATTGGTAAAATATAAATCACGGAGGAAGCTCAAAATGTTCTCACCACTTCAGTTGTATTCCGAAATTAATGTTAGCAGTATTTCCATCATATTATTATTATTATTATTTTTGCTACCATGGTCCATTTTTACAATTAATGTAGGGATAAACCTCTAAATTTAACCCCCTTTACCCTGTGGTGTCTTTCTACCCTGAAGAAACTCAGAAGACAGAACAAATTTATTCAAATTCTAAAGTCATTTTATATTTGAACTGGAGGAAAATGAACACATATATTTACCTCTAGACATTTCTGTGAGCAAAGTATGAATTAAAAAATTTGCATTCAAATTCAAGAAAATATATGCGTTTTCTCATTTTACTGTTGAATATTCTTAATGTCTCTCTGTCATTTTACAGATTCCAAATTAACTGCAATGACAGCTGTTTTACATAAGAAAGAATAAATTAGTAACTGAGCTCAACAAACATTTATTGAGCATAAACTTGATGGATAACAATAATAATAGATCACTTTTATTAAGGGCTTACTAAGTTCCAGACACAATATTCAGTGCTTTCTCATATAATTTTTAGATTGATTTCATGAAAAGTCTGTAAGTACTATTATAACCCCAATTTCACAAGTGAAGAAACTGAGACTTTAGAGAAATTAAATAATTTTTCTAAAAGCGCATAGCTAAGGAGTGGCAGATAGAGGGTTCTAATACGGTACATCAGACATCAAAATTTTTGCCATTAACCATGCAGTTAGGCTGCCTAGAAACTACGAAGGATAAAAAAAGAATATAACTCATTTAAAGTGTTGATAATCCAGCCTAAGAAGGAAAATGTGGGAGAAGGAATTAAGATCTGTTGAAAGCCTGCGACTATCCTTTGCCCTACCTAAGGCAAAGAAGCCTTCCCTACTCTTTAAACCACCACCTCCCTCACTTGCTTGCTCTACACCCAGCAATATGAATACAGAGCCGGCCTGGGTAGCCTCTAGGGCCTTACTTGTAGAGATGAGGCGGCAACCCCAGGAGAGTGGCTGGTTTTCCATCTCAGGCTGAACATTGATGGAAGAACCAGGGCAAACATTCCAGATTGTTAAGTGTCAAGAAATTGATGCCTATGAAACAGAGAAATAGAGCTTTCCATGTGCTCAAGACTTATTCACTGGAAGTCTTCATTGGAATTTAGGACTAAATCCTCGTTAGTATGTGTTATGTTGCTTGGCCTTCCCTCCTTCATTATGTATCTTCCTCAGGGACTTTACTGGAAAAGAGAGATGGATTCAGGGATTCCCAGGGCCATGGTCTAGTAACATTAATGCCATCTTTAATGGAACCCCATCCCATTAGCCTTAATACCTGCAATGTGCTAGGACTTTGAATACAGTTGATCCTCTGCTTCACAGCGCTTGCTTGGTTTAGTAGTACCATTGTGCCTGCTATACTGAGAGGCTCATAGTTTGGGATTTTAAGAAGATAGAATTCAAATTTCCTAACCGCAGAAGATTCTTATATATTCAAAAATTAACCTCTCCTGACTGCTGTGTGCTGGTGTGATTGTAGATGTATTATAGAATTAAGAGAACAGCTTCTGTTTTGAATTATGGTATGATTACATTCTAAGTGTAAAATTTTGAGCAGCACACTCAATTTCTTTGTGCCTCAGTTACCAAAGGCACAAAATGGTAGTGATAGCATAGGATCACAATAAAGATCAAGTGATGTATATACTAGAGTGCTTACATCAGGCCTGATACACAGAAAATATCTTATGTACTAAAACATACACCCATTTCATTTTGCACACAGCTTTTTAGCTGTAATTACAAACCGGTTAAACATTCTCTTAATTGCTTATCTATATTGCTTCATTGTTGCCTATGTTACTAAAATAATCAACATATTCCATAAAAAGATTACTTATTGTTTCATTGTATTACCAATTATATTAACTCTTTGCATCTCTCATTTGGATCTCTACCTATTTTTAGTTGCATTTCTTTATCAGGTAAAGATTATTCACCTATGTTTTCCATAGTTTCTATGTGATTCCAACTCTGCATGGTCAGCAAATTTTTTAGCATATACCTTTTTAATTTTAACTTCATAAATATCCTCAAGGTATGTTTTATTATCCCCACTTTTCAAAGAAGGCAAATATATGCCCAATGCTGTGTGTTAAAAGTCTTCACCAAGATTCAGATCAGAACTAGGCTACTTCCCAAGTTACTCTGAATAAATAACAATCACGAAATAAACTACAAATAATAATTACATGCTAAATGAAAGGGTACTTGACCTGAGTGCATATGTGACCCTACAAAGAGAAGCTCAGTGAAGGCACACATTTTTTTAAGAATGGCTTCAATGGGAAAGCAAGATATGAGCTTGTCCTGACAGAGAAGTTTGGTGAGCCGGCAGGTTAATGATGGCTTTGCTTAAATATATGGAACATGAAAACAAAAAGTGACAAATATAGGGCACAATAAGGAGTATCTACCTGAGAAAAGCTAACTTTTGAGAAGCTATAGGAGGTGTGGTTAGATTTTAAAATGGGCCAGTTTGTAAATGGCCATAAAAACTAAATGAGGAATTTTGAAATTAATAAAAACAGCCTTTTATTTTGGGTGATTTTTTAACTTTTTCTTTTCTCTACAGATATCATACTTATTCCTTTTGGCTTCATAGCAATTCTCATGTATGCCTCAAATTTCAATTAAAATGCTTTCTCTTCCAGGATGTTTTCTCAGTATCTTCAGACACAGTTAAGCACACCCTCTTCTTTTCTCTCTTCATGCTTAACAGGGAGAATGCAGCAAGTCTCCCATTAATCTAATGATTTCTCAACTGTTTGTGTTCTCCAGTGAGTTGTGGAAACACTGGAGGATAGGAAATATGTTATGTGTGGTTTTTTGTATCCTAATATTCATCTTAATGTCTAGCACACAGCAGGCACTTAATAGATGTTTGCTGCTTGAATGAATAAGCAACTGAATGGTTCTGTAGAAGAGAAATGATACTGAAAATGTTATCTGATAAGAACACAAGGAATGGACTGGAACAGGAAATATTTACAGGCAGTCAGATTGTTCATGTCATAAATGCATCAGGAGTATGATTTGGACAACAAGTCGGAAGTGCTCAGCTACATGCTGATGCTGAATCACTGATCATACAAGAATAACTTAATCCTGTGACCCTGACTCTCCAAAGTTACCCTATCAAAAATCAGTGTGTGAAAAATTAGTTTAAATAGATTTGACAGATGAGACAAATATGATTTAATTTGAATCAAAGGTCTTGAGGCAAAAATTCTTCAGCATTTTTTTCTAATGAGGCTCATATCACTTAACAGGAAGACTTAGAAAAAAATTGCTAAACTGAACTGTTCAAATCTTTTGGATTTTTTTTTGCTATACATAGTCTGTAGCAATAATTAGAATTTACCATGGAAAAGTTCATTATATTGAAATCTACAAACAACAAAAAAAAAACTATAGCACTGTGAGACCATACTTTCCCAAATCCATTTATTTTATTATGTCTTGCTCATCCCATAATGTACTATGACAATATGGCATTCTTGGGGGAGAAAAAGGAAAAGAATGAATTTCCATAGCCTTATTCCTAACTGTAGCCTCAAGCAATAGAAGATTTTTAATGTGCCAAACAATTAAGATTCTCCATTGCACCAAATGAATTGGCCTAAATGAAATTTTATCTATTATACCTGGTGGAATCATTGCATCTCCCTTCCTAAAGAATAAGCCACTTATTAAGAATAAATTGTATGTGGATTCAAGTTAAAACATTAATATTAAAATATATTTTTCTTTAAAAATTTGTACATTTATGAAATCATCCATTTTTATGGGAAGGAAGGATCATTTAATTGATTTCCACCATTGCTCAGTGAATACAACCAGCTTCAGGCAAAATCCATTAAAGGAACATCTCTACCAGAATGAAACACAAATTCAATGAACACTTATATGCAACATTTGGAAATTCAGGCTCCAGGCTGATGAAAGTGATTCAAATGACTGCCTCTCATTAAATGTTGAGAGCAAAACACAACTGATATGTCACTCTAAATGAGCAACTCTTTCAACTGTTATAGAGGGTAGTATAGTATCTTGAACATTTCTTTCTTATAAACAAATTAAGGTAATAATCAATGGAGTAATTCAATCATTACACAAGGTAATGAAAAGACTTAACCAGAAAATGCATAAATTAATATACAGAGAATATATATTCTAAAATTAGAAAACAAATTAAAGAAGCCACCTTAGTAAAACAAAACTAATGAATGCCATAAGATATTTGTTCTCAGTACTGTTCCCAAACATTAAATAAATCTAAATTTATTCTTGTTTTAGTAAAATGGCATGATATTTAAGAAAAAGATTACAATAACATTTTAAATTGTGTGCTCCTTGTATTTGTATAATCAATGAATATCACTTAAATTCATTTTCTATATTTTTGATGGAAATTGATTTTTAAATTGTGTATTTATTATATTGGTGGTATTGAGGAATATCACTTTAATTCATTTTTTATTTTTATCATGTAACCAAAAATCTCCTTCTATCTTTTAGATCATTTCAATAATATTGAACATATGTAGTCTGGAAAAGAAAGGATAAAAAATTGCTAGCTAATACATAAAGAGTGGTCAAAGAATGACTAGATGACAGGTAGTTTATGGCATGAGTTTTTTTAATAACATATTTTCTTGTCAGTCAACCAAGAGAAACAGGGAAGATAGTGCTTTCTGAAAGTACATAGGGAAGGTATGAAGAAAAGAAGGAGTAGGAATGATTTAACAGCTGTAATAGCTGAAGAGAGTGGTAAGATGAACAATGAGAATAAAGAAAGGAAAGAAGTAATGATGTAAATAAATATTACTCAGAAAAGAAAAAGGATCTAGCCAGAGTGCTCAGCAAATTCTCTCTACACCTCCTAGAACCCTACTATCCTATAATATATAGGACAAATCATGCCATCTAATGTATCTACAGTTTTGAAACCTTCTCCATCCTAGGGACTTTGCCCTTCCCATTTTACCACTGATATCCACTAGAGTACTTCCCTACCAGTGGCTCTCAAAGTTTTCTAATTATGCTCCATACATGTGCTTCTCATGCCTACAAAAATCTAGCAAAAAAGGAAAAAGACTCAGAACTCTTAGGTCATCATAGGGATAGCTAAGAGGATTCATCTTTATGTCTTCCTTTACTAAGGAGTCTTTCAGTCTTGAGGTGATGGTCAAGATGGATGATTCAGACCAGAGAGATATCATGCGGAAGCATAGGTAGTTTGGAGGAAGAAGGTCTGTGTTCATTCCAGCCACCAGATCCACTCTCTCTTCTTTTCCATCATGTTCTCTCCACAAGAAACTTCTTGTATTTCCACAAGAAACCTTTTAGTATTGCACTACCCAGGTTCCTTATTCTCTGGCTTTCATTTTGTTTTGGCTAATGAGAATGGCGGACAAAAGTTGAAAGTTAGAAAAGGAGACACTGATTGGGTGTCACTGACTTTCCACCTGATTTGTCAGTCTGCTGCTGGCATTCAATGGGCATTGCCATCATCACAGCAGCCACTCCTCCTTGGATCCAAGCTGTTTCCCAGCTCCAACAACCAATTCTCTACTCTTGCCCCTTCAAGCCTATGGGCAGTAATGGTTTCCTCTGAAGCCAGTCCCTGATATAGTAGTCTTTGATCATTTACTTAACTCTGCACACACAACAGTGATTGTTCTACTCATAAATGTCTCCCCAATTAACCCCCCCCCCCCCAGTGTGCCATCTCTTTGCTGTCAGGATGTTCACTGACATCACACATCATACTCCTTCCCTAAGAAGCTCTGGGAAAGCCAGAGGGCAGATTGCCAAGGGGTCACTCCTGAAGGGCAGAACTGGAAATGACTACTCTATGAACATCACCCCACTTCTTCTACTGACCAGGATGAATCTACTCAAGATATTTGCCAGAAATTATTGCAAGATCCCTCAGTATATGTCCTACATGTTATTGACAAAGAAGAGGAGGTTACTAAGAATGTACAATGTGATATTGGTGGATATTTTAAATAAACAAATACAAATATTACCCATATCTTTACCCTGCAAAGATGTCAAGCAATATTTTAATGGTCATTCTATCATAGTTCCTTATTTATATTATTTCCTGCGATATTACAAGCTACTATAGTTATAGAGGTTTTTTCATTTGCTTTGCTTCCTTGATTGTTTGTTTGTCTCACTCACTGCACAGAAGTCATGTCTGCATTCTTTATCGTGCATCCCCAATATCCAAGCAGAGCACCTGGCACAGATAGTAATTCAATTAAAATATTTTGAATGAATTATTAAAAATAGGTTTTCTTAAGTATATATTGAGCTCATAGCCAAGGGGAAAAATCCTAAAAGGAATACAACTGCAATGGGGTATGATACAATGCTATGTACAAGGCAATAAATTGAGAACTTTATACTCATTATCCATGTAATTGTCCTCACCATCCAATTGAATCGTGTATTATTCCCATTTACAGATTAGAAAATATTTTCAGAGATGATTAGTAACTCACCTAATCTCAAACAACTAGTAAGTGAGAAATTAGCACTTGAACTTATATTTATCTTATTCCATTTCATGGCAGTTACAAGTATTGATTCATTCAATTAATGTTTATGAGTGCCTATTTTGTACCATATACTATTCTAGGAACTTGGCATATTGTAGTAAACAAAAGCAAAAAGTCTCTCCCTTTACTGTGCTGGCATTCAAGGTTGCAAAGAAAAACAACAAAAGTCAATAAGATATATAATAAAATGAGTCTTTTTATAAGACAAAGCAGAGTAGGGGTATAGAAATACTGAGGAGACTGCTATTTTAAATTGAGTAGTCAGGGAAGACCACTCTGAGAGCTGAGCAGTTGTAGCCCATTTAACACCTCTAGGCACATTAGAAAAAGGCACATCTTCCTCCAGGCATATGCACCCCTTCCTTGGCCATCGGCATGGCTCTCTGTTTCCGCGGCAACCACACAGTCCAGGTTCTCATTTTCTCACATTTTGTTAATTGCAAGTTTTCTGATTTCTCTGTCTACCTTCAGGCTCTTCCTCTCTTAAGCTTTCATGACCACTGCTATCAGATTAATTTTAATTAATCATAATTAATCTGCCATAGCAAACCAAGGAGATGTTGGATTTCAGCCCCCATTTTAATCTTACAATTGCAGCTTTGTGTAGAGTTCAGCTGATGCAACGGCCTATTTGAGGAGGGGATGTTTGATCAAAGGCCTGAATGAAATAAGGAAATGTGATGTAAAGAGCAATTAAAAAAAAAAAAAAAAAAAAAACCTCTAAGACTAGAGCATGTTTGGTACATTGTAGGCACAGCAAAGAGAACAGTGTGGTGGGGTGAGCAAGGAAGGGGAAAGCAACATGAAAAGGGGTTGGAAAGGTGGACCTTATAAGCCTGGTAAGAACTTTGCACCTTATGCTAAGTGTAAGATAAAGCCATTAAAGTAGAAGGATATTTTCACTTAACAGGAAAAACTTCTTCACATGAAGAAGTAAGATTTGACCTGAAAGCACAAAAATGAGTTGGAGTCCGCAGGGCGCAGTAGCTCATGCCTGTAATCCCAGCACTTTGGGAGGCCAAGGTGGGCGGATCACGAGGTCAGAAGATCGAGACCATTCTGGCTAACACGGTGAAACCCCATCTCTACTAAAAATGCAAAAAAATTAGCCGGGTGTGGTGGTGGATGCCTGTAGTCCCAGATGCTGGAGAGGCTGAGGCAGGAGAATGGCGTGAACCTGGCAGGCGGAGCTTGCGGTGAGCCAAGATCGCACCACTGCACTCCAGCCTGGGTGACCGAGCGAGACACTATCTCAAAAAAAAAAAAAAAAAAAATGAGTTGGAGTCATCCCATGAACAGAGGTTCCACGTAGAAGGAATCTGCCAGGTTGGAGGATAAGGTCAAAAACAAAAATAGTTAGACTCCCTTATCCTTGCCAAACCACCAGCAACAGCACCAGACAGGTTGTCAGCAATGTGGTATTTCTGGCTTTTCTCCAGATCTACTGAATTATAACGTGCATTCTAAACAAGATCAGCAGATGAATTGTAAACATGACTAGGATGGTGGGTGATATCGTTTGTCTGTGTCCTCACCCAAATCTCAACTTGAATTGTAGTTCCCATAATCCCCACGTGTCATGAGAGGTACCCAGTGGGAGGTAATTAAATTATGGGGGCAGTTATCCCCATGCTATTTCTGTGATCGTGAGTTATTATGAAATCCGATGGTTTTATAAGGGGCTTTCCCCAACCTTCACTCTGTACTTCTCTCTCCTGCTGCCATGTGAAGAAGGATGTGTTTGCTTCCCCTTCAGCTATGATTGTAAGTTTCCTGAGGCCTCCCCAGCCATGCTGAACTGTGAGTCAATTAAACCTCTTTCCTTTATAAATTACCCAGTTTCAGGTATGTCTTTTTTAGCAGCATGAGAACAAATTAATACAGTGAGCGGGAGGGAATAATGACTGGCCCAGCATTGCTGGATCCCAGGGATCAGATGAGAGTGGGCATAGAGGCTTAAGAGGCTGAAAAGTTAGGTTGAACCCATTGGGAAGGGCCTTGAGCACCATGATTAAGAGTCTGGAGCATCTTGTCCAGAGAAAATGTTTCCAGCTTGCCACAGCATAATAACTGCCTCACAGTTGCTAAGTAACACATCTGTGAAACTCAATATTTTAAAAAAGTAAAAAACTTTCTTGTATTATTTCAAACAAAATCAAATAAGTTAACAAATATCAATAAATAGAAATGTATTCTTTTAAAAAGTGGTCATATTTTTGTCTATTTGAAATAAAAAACTATCATCCGATTATATATGATTACTCACCCCATGTTCATTGATATCTATTCCTCAAAAGCCCTGAAATATGCTTAACAAAATGAGAAACAAAATAGCCCTTGTGTACGTCAGTGAGTTGTTTATTCTTTTCATTTCTCATGTTCCAGAGGCCAGGTTACATTGCAAAAGTGTTCTTTCTAGGAATGTAAATGTGATCAATTAAAGGGCTTCTCCCTGTCTTTGTTTTGGCACAGAGGTTGCTCCACCTTCCCCTGCCTCTTATTAAACATAAAATAAATAGGGATATTCAGAATTCATCACAAGGAGAAGGGGTCAGAATAACAGAGAAACTGACAAATGCAACAAATGACTTGAATATTTTTACTAGCATAATGTTTTGCAAGGTGACTTTTATTTTACCCTTGTTTCTTTAATCTCTTATCTTTTCTTGCTGTCATTTCAACAAGCTAGAGCTTCCAAAAGTAGCAGACGGGACAGATAGGGACAGTGGGTACACATGACCTGAAAGGTGCACAGAGGGAGCTTAGGAAGGGTACCATATGCAACAGAAAAAAACAGGGAGGTTCAGTCAGACCTCATTGGCCTCCAAAAGAGCTGGCATTGAAATCTTGGCAGGAGTTCAATAGGTAGGGACAGACTTCACTAGGGGAGGACAGAGGGAACTGAAGATAGAGAGAGAATCATGTGCCGGACTAGAAAGCGCCCTGTACATCATGACGACAAGTCTGTACTTCAACCTGATCTCTCAGAAGCTGTATTAGTCCGTTTTCACACTGCTATAAAGAACTACCTGAGACCGGGTAATTTATGAAGAAAAAATATTTAATTGACGCAGAGTTCTGCATTGCTGAGGAGGCCTCAGGAAACTTACATTCATGGCAGAACAAAAGGGGAAACAAGGACCTTGTTGACATGGCAGCAGGAGAGGGAGAGAGTGAGGGAGAAACTGCAAAACACTTTTAAACCATCAGATCTCATAAGAACTCACTCACTATCATGAGAACAGCATGGGGGAACTGCCCCTATGATCCAGTCACCTCCCACAAGGTCCCTCCCTTGACACATGGAGATTACAATTCGAGATGAGATTTGTATAAGGACATAGAGTCGAGTCATATCAGAGGTATTCATGCCCACACCTTTATGTCTTCTCCTGTCCCATCCATACAGGTCATAATCAATTCTCATCTACAAAAGCTTTCTAAATATCTATCTCCCTTTCATTCTTGCCCCATCCTAGCCTCCAACTCTAATCCATTTCTCACAAAGCAGCTAGAGGATAAATCATACTTCTCCCTGTGAGAAGCCTTCAAAATTTCCTAATGCTCTACCAATGAGATTCAAATTCATTACTACTGGGCCCAAAAATCTACATGGTCAGGGCATCAATTTCCTTCTTGCTGATACAGTACCTGGTTTTGTTCTTCCAATGTGGAAAGTTGTTTCCTATCTCAGTGCATTTTCATCAAACATTCCTTCTGCTAAAACATCTTTCTGCCTTCTATTCCACCTTGAGATTGCAAGCTCTCTCTCACTGTTTGGGTTTCAGCCAACATAGCATGTCCTCAGGACACATCTTTCCTGATTGTCCATCTAAAATAGCCACTGTCCCAACTTTCTATCTGTAATATTAACCTATCTATTTTCTTCATATATTTTAATCCAATTTAAAACTGTGTATCTATTTGTTGATATGCTTGTTAGCTGCCTCCCTCTATTAGTTTTCTAATGCTGTACAACAAACTTAGCAACTTAACACACATTTGTTATCTCAGTTTCTGTGGTTCAGGAATCCAAGCAGGTATAGTACCATCTTCTGCAAAGCTGCAATTAAGGCTGTTGGCCAGGACTGGGGTCAAATTTGGAGGCTTGACTGAGACAGGGTTTATATCCAAGCTCACTTATATTTTTGGAAGAATCTATGTCCTTGCAAGTGTAAGACTGCACCTTAGCTTTTGAGGACAGCCAGCTAGAGGCTTCCTTTAGCTCCTGGTCACATGGGACTCTTAATATGGCCTCTTACTTCTTCATAGCCAGTAAGGAGACAGTTCCTAGAATAAGGCTACTAGCAAAAGGAAGTTTTCCACCAGAAAATTTAATTACAGAGTATCACCTCTGCCATATTCTATTGGTTTGAAAGAAATCACAGGTCCCAGTGACACTCAAGTGAGGGGATCATACAAGGGTATAAACACTGGGAGGTGTGGATAATTGGGGCTGTTTTAAAGGCGGCCTTCCACAGTACACCTTCTCACCACCAATGATTTATGCCCCTCCCACATGTCAAATACATTAATCCGCCTCTCAAGGTTTCTATTGTAGCATCCTGTTATGGCATTCTACATAACATCAATTCAGTGTCCAAAATCTCATTATCTAAATGAGACTCAGGCAAGGACGAGAGACATGGGTGTGATACATTAAATAAGGCTGCTAGGACACAATTTCTCTGTCTGTGGACCTATAAAACCAAAAAGGACAAGTTATCTGCCTCCAAGACCCCACAACTAGAATCTTTGCTCTGCAAAAGTGGAGACTAAGTCAATTTAATTCACTGCTTTATCTTCAGGGTGAGCACTATACCTAACTCACTGTAAATACTTAAATAAATATGGCTGAATAAGGAATGTGTAGCTAAAGTTTCAGCAAAGAGACAGAGCCTAGTTCTGGGGTTTGACAGGAACCCAGATTTAAGACTCAAAGCTGAGAAGCAAATAATTAGAACTAGATCACAGTAATTTGAACATAAAACACAAAAGTAAAGGAAGGAAGGAAAGAAGGAAGGAAGGAAGGAAGGAAGGAAAGAAGGGATAAGAAAGAGCAGGATCAGTAACAAAGGAGATGATGCTGATTCAGGTACTTACTGATAAGGCTTGGCTGTGTCCCCACTGAAATCTTATCTTAAATTGTAGCTCCCATAATCCCCACATGATTGGGAGGGGTCTGGTGGGAGGTAATTGAATCATGGGGGTGGGTTTTTCTCATGCTGTTCTCATGATAGCGAATAAGTCTCATAACAGCTGACAGTTTTATAAAGAGCAGTTCCCCTGCACACACATTCTTGCCTGCCATCATGTAATACATGTCTTTGCTCCTCCTTCATCTTCCACCATGATTGTGAAGTCTCCCCAGCCATGTGGAACTATGAGTCGTTTAAACCTCTTTTCTTTACAAATTACCCAGTCTCGAGTATTTCTTCATAGCAGTATGAAAATGGACTAATACAGTAAATTGGTACCAGGAGTGAGGCACTGCTATTATGATACCCGAAAATATGGAAGTGACTTTGGAACTGGGTAACAAGCAGAGGTTGGAACAGTTTGGAGAGCTCAGAAGAAGATAGAAAAATGTGGGAAAGTTTGGAACTTCCTAGAAAGTTGGAGGGCTCAGAAGTCAGGAAGATGTGGGAAAGTTTGGAACTTCCTAGAGACTTGTTGAATGGCTTCAACCGAAATGCTGATAGTGATATAGACAATAAAATCCAGGCTGAGGTGGTCTCAGATGGAGATGAGGAACTTTCTGGGAACTGGGGCAAAGGTGACTCATCATGCTTTAGCAAAGCGACTGTGGTATTTTGCTCTTGCCCTAAACATCTGTAGAATTTTGGACTTGAGAGAGATGATTTAGGGTATCTGGCAGAAGAGGTTTTAAGCAGCAAAGCTTTCAAGAGGAAGCAGAGCATAAAAATTTTGAAATTTTGCAACCTGATGATGCAATTGAAAAACACATCTTCTGGGGAGAAATTCAAGTCTGCTGCAGAAATTTGCAAAAGTAACAAGAAGCCAAATGCTAATTACCAAGACAATGGGGAAAATGTCTCCAGGGCATGTCAGAGACCTTCACGGAAACCCTTCCTATCACAGGCCTAGAGGCCTAGGATAAAAAAAATGGTTTCCTGGGCCAGGTCTAGGGCCTCCCTACTGTGTTGAGCCAAGGGACTTGGTGTCCTGAGTCCCAGCTGCTCCAGCTGTGGCTAAAATGGGCCAAGGTACACCTCAGGCCATGGCTTCAGAGGGTACAAGCCCCAAGCCTTGGCAGCGTCCATGTGGTGTTGAGCCTGCAGGCATGCAGAAGTCAAGAACTAAGGTATGGGAACGTTCATCTAGATTTCAGAGAATGTATAGAAACGCCTGGATGTTCAGGCAGAAGTTTGCTGCAGGGGTGGAGCCCTCATGAAGAACCTCTGCTAGGGCAGTGCACAAGGAAAATGTGGAGTTGGAGCCCCCAGACAGAGTCCCCACTGGGGCACTGCCTAGTGGAGCTGTGAGAAGAGGGTCACTGGCATCCAGACCCCAAAATGGTAGATCCACTGACAGATTGCACCATGCACCTGGAAAATCCACACTCAATGCCAGCCATGAAAACCACTGGTTGGGGGGGCTATTCCCTGCAAAGCTACAGGGGCAGAGCTGCACAAGGACATAGGAGCCCACCTCTTGTACCAGCATGACATGGATGTGAGACATGGAGTCAAAGGAGATCATTTTGGACCTTTAGGATTTACTGACTGTCTTATTGGATTTTGGACTTGCAAGGAGCCTGTGGCCCCTTTGTTTTGGCCAATTTTTACCATTTTGAATGCGTGTATTTATCTAATGCTCATACTCCTATTGTATCTAGGAAGTAACTAACTTGCTTTTGATTTTACAGGCTCATAGGTGGAAGAGTTAAGTTAATGCTGAAATGAGTTAAGACTTTGGGGGACTGCTGAGAAAGCATTATTGGTTTTGAAATATGAGGACGTGATATTTGGGAAGGTCTGGTGGCAGTATGATATAGTTTGGCTGTGTCCCTACCCAAATCTCATCTTGAATTGCAGCTCCCACAACCTCCATGTGTTGTGGGAGGGACCTGGTGGAAGGTAATTGAATCATGGGGGAGAGTGTTTCCCATGCTGTTCTCGTGACAGTAAATAAGTCTCATGAAAGCTGATGGTTTTATAAAGGGTAGCTCCCCTGTGCACTCACTATTGCCTGCCACCATGTAAGACGTGCCTTTCCTCCTACTTCACCTTCCACCATGATTATGAGGCCTCCTCAGCCATGTGAAATTGTAAGTCCATTAAACCTCTTTTTCTTTATAAAGTACTCAGCCTCAGATATTTCTTCATAGCTGTATGAAAATAGACTAATACACTCATGTTGTTTCATTAATCCATACAGTAAACATTTATAAGGTCCTATCATGATGCTACAAATTGTGGTACCATAGGCATAATAGTGGACAGGATACAGTCCCTGCCTTCAAAGAACTTACAGTCTAATGGGAGGGATTCAATTCAAAATGTTACATTCTCAAATAAATAAACAGAGAGTTAGTGAAAACAAATGGGAAGAATAATTATCCTCATGTAAGAAAGTAGCAGGGAAATTATCCTAGAGTATATGACTCTAAGCTTAGTCTTAAAGATTAAGTAGAAGTTAACCCAACAACTACAATCTGGGTTGTGGTGGAAGAGGGAGGAAATATGGGCAAGCTTCCGGGAAGAGAGAAAAAATTCATGTTAAATCCCAGCAGTGAAAGAAACATGGCACAAGCAGGGAACTAAAAGGGCTGGAGTACAATTAGATGAGGAAAAGTGCTGAAAAGGTAGGCTGCATGCTTGGCCAAGTTCCAAGGACAGTGGAGAGCAATTAAAGAATTTCAAATAAGGAAACAGAAAGTCAAATTTATGTTTCAGAAAGCTCACTTTGATTTCAATATAGATAATTCACAGGAGTAGGAACATAGATGGAGATACTAGTTGTTAGGAAGAAGCTGTTGCTGGAATCTAAGAAATGGAGGAGGCTGGAAAGGTGGAGGCAAAGAGCACAAAGAGAATTGAGCAATATCGAGAAAGTAAATGGATAGGAGGAGTTAGGGTTGGTTGAATGTGCTGGGGCAGGGTGACGAGGAAGGGCAGTCAGCAGTGAGACAGGAAATAAGGATAAGTCCCAGTTACTTATCTCTGAAAACTGGGTGAATAATCATACCATTTGCCTAGGGAGCAAACAAAGCAAGAGTAGAGAAGCAGGATGGGGGACAATTAAATAGAGGTGAGCCAGGCTGGAATATTTTAGTTCTGAATGTCCTCTGGGACTTCCAAGTAGAGAGGCCTGAAGATAGTTGGATATTCATGACTCTAGAGATCAAGAGAAAGATTTGATCTGGGATCCTGATTATCCCTAGCTGAAGAAAAAGATTGGTGACAGAATGTAAGGACAAATAAATGACTGGTAATGGAAAACTGAGAGATGAATGCTACCTGCTGCAAAATTCAGGGACTGGAGAAAAGAAATATAGCAAATATTTTCCTAAATATTCTTCCAGCTTTTCTAATTTGTTATTCCACAGTATAATATATAAAACAGCCGTTTAGATTTCCAGTCAAATTGTTTTCATTGGGGGGGCGGAGCAAGATGGCCGAATAGGAACAGCTCCAGTCTCCAACTCCCAGCGCGAGCGACACAGAAGACTGGTGATTTCTGCATTTTCAACTGAGGTACTGGGTTCATCTCACTGGGGAGTGCCAGACGATCGGTGCTGGTCAGCTGCTGCAGCCC